>NC_143478.1:27552501-27852501 GCF_027475165.1 Benincasa hispida
CGTTCTGAGGGCCCTACCGTTTCCAACAATGTGTCTACTGAGTCTAATATATATAATTAATATCAATGGGTTACGAATGTTCGGGTGGAGGTGGTTACATATCAAACCAATGTATTCTGACATTTATAGGTTGAGATACATTTATTAAAAAAAAAATAGACAATATTAAAAAATGATTTCTTACCATCCAAGTTCAGAGAAAATAACAAAGTCTTTAAAGAGACAAAATTCAGAAGGTAAAATAAATTTAAAAGTGAAAACTTTAGTAGAACAGATAAGTTAGTTTTGAATTCCATTATAAAATTGAAGTAATTTTATAGAATAGAGTTTTGAAAATGTTAAACAAAAAATTTATAAAAAAATATATATATATATATATTTTGGAGAAAAAAAATATTTCAGTTTTCAAAATATAGAGGAGGAAAATTTAAAAGAGAATTTTAGAGAGGGAAAAATATTTGAGAAAACAATACAGATAACTAAAGATTTAAAAAAAAAAAAACCAAAAAGACTAGAAAAATATAGAAAACCACATAAAAGTAAGAGAGATAATTAAAAAATAAATAAATAAAAGGTTAGTATTGATCTATACTACTTGTTGGTCTCTTTAGCTTAAAAGGAATAACTGCACCTTCAAGAGCTCAACAAACATCAACATTCAAAAATATGGGAAAATTTCTGAAGTCTTGTTGGTCTTTGGTCACACCAATCAAAACTTTTTACAAATTACATCTCCTATACTATAGCTCTAAATTTTGGTGCTTTCATGTAAAAGAGAAATTTTGGAGGTAATTTGGAAGAAAAGATATGAGAAAGAGGATACTCGTGTTATTTAGCACTTTTCATTCTTTCTAGCTTGATACAAATACCTAAGACACACCTCCTATTTATACTAATTAATACTCTTAAATATGTGGCTAGGATTTTGTCAACACATTTGTGATCTAATGGTTATAAATGTTTCTCTAGAATATTCTCTATAATTACACTTTTTTTTCACTTTTTTTAGATAAGTCTTCAATCTACTCTAAGCATCTCCTACAAGTAATATCTCTAGAATGTCTAATACTTGATATTTATGGAAATTATACTTTTATTTGGATCGGGCCCAAATACTTCAACCCAAAATCAAATTTATATTTCAACAATATATTCGGCCTCTTTTAGAGCATCTAATACATCTACTATTTTGCTTTATTGATAGGCTTTCCACTAGTCTCACCTTTATTTGTATTTGCTTTGACTTTGAGCTCTTATTTAACTCTCCTTGTAATTATTCTTTTGTGGTAATGCTTTTGCTTTGGGTTTAGGATATGATAAGGGTGTAATGGATGTATCAACCTAATTGAGATATTCGTGTGAGTGCATCTACTAATCTCTTTATCCTTTAATATCTGATTAAAAAAATATAGAACCATCAAATTATGGTTCTAAAAGTTATTTAGCCTTGGTCCTCTTATATATAAACTATTTCCAACTTTAAAAAAAATGAACTATTCAAGTAGCTACCACCCACCACCAATGTCATAAATCTTCTACCACATATCTTGATCAACACATAGTAATAATAAGTTATTATCTTGTTTTTTAATCTTTCAAATGAAAAGAAAAAAGGAAGAGTATGAACATTGAGGTAATGCAAAGGTTGAAGAGTACTAGATTAGTTCATTACCTTATTACATTGAGATAAGAAAGGAAGGTTGATACTCCCAAAAAAAAAAAAAAAAAAAGAAAAATTCTGAAATCAATTGAAATCAAGGGTTGATATAACCACCCTCCCAAGGGGAATCAGAAAAAAATGGTCTCTTTGGTTGTGCTACCACCACATCCTTCCCAACATTTTTGTACACCACAGCCATCTTCCCTGAAATTCAATACCAAAAATCAAAACTAAAACCACCCATTATTTTTAATAAATTGCCAAATTAACTTGGTTGACATATTCTTTTAATTTGAAGAGAAAATTAGTGATTCATGTTGTAATTTGTATAAATTCTATCTTGATTTCATGAACATTTTTATTTGTTTTTATTCATGTATAGCTAGGTTTCTTATTTTAAGAAATTGCTACATATAACAAACTATGAATTTATTTCAATTCAAGTTTATATAAGACTCAAACTTCCAGAACACATGAACAAAAAGAGTTATAATCAGCAAGCATGAGACAATAAAGAGAATGACAACTTACGAATACGAGGAGCATTGTTAGTGGTAGAAATGAGAGAGGTAATGAGAAGCAAGGCAAAGAAAATTAAGAACTTAAATACAAGGGACATCTTGAGAGGTACCATTATTTTAAAGCACAAAACGAAGAACTAACTAAATGCCGAAAGCTTAAACTCGTAGATATAAATAAAGATGATCCATGCATTCATGGTTAAAAGTCATTTTAAATTAATTAAAATTACTCGTCATGTTTAATTTGAGACATATTTTTAAATCATTCTAAATTAATTTTAAGAGTCAAACTAGTGTTGGCAAATTTCATTTTAGAGTACTTGCAATCAATGGCATGGCCCTATTGGTCTTTGATATTTTGAGACATGAAAGTCAAAATAATAAATGCTTTTCAGTAAGGTTTCATTTTCCACATATTTTCTAATGTATGTTTTAACCACTTCCTCAGCCTCAGTCCCTCTCATGTGCAGTGTAAAGATTAATTATAATTTTCAATACGTGAAGTGGAAGTTTAAACCTCAAAAAGAAAAGGACAAAAAGAATCGCCAAAGTTACTCTAATACACAAAATCAATTAATTAGCTCTGTTGTCATTTTCTCTAAAAACTTTACCAGTCTCATATTGTATATTTTATAATTCATTAAATGCATTCAAGAAAAGCAAGTTAAAATGGTTAACACTTTAAAGTTTTTTTATTAAAATTACAATACTTAAATTGATAAATTTAGAGTCAAAATTGATTTTTTTTTTTTTCCCCTCTAAATAAAGCCAATGATTAGTTACACCTAATATCATGTATGGTAGGAAAAAAATATTAAAATTCAATTATTGTAAACAAAAATTATCATATGACAAATGTTGTGATTTAAGTTTTGTCAAAGCTATACTAGTTGCACCCAAATTTTTTTCTCTAAATAATAATAATGTCATATCACCAAAGGATAAGACCCCAAAATAAATGGTTCAATTGTAATAAATTTTACATATGAATGATAGAGGTAGCGAAAGAGAGATGAAAAATGCTTTATTCAAATTCAAAGTTGCTCAATTTTTGCAATTGACACTCAAGATTCATTCAAGGATGTAAATTTCTCTTGCTGTCTAAAAAATGATAGGACTGGATTGAGAGTTCCCAGTGAAGACGGCTCGAGAAAGAACCAAACTGAACCAGCCACCCCTCTCACCGTCTCCCATCGTTGAAAGAGGGAACCGCCAATTGGCCTCCCGCAAAGGCCATCCCACGTGAGAGTCCAATTCCAATCCAACCACTTTAAAGCCCCACTTGGGTTTTCAAGCCCAAGCTCGATGATGGTCTGCCCGGGCTTTGTTACATCAATCACATATGGTTACATTTTCCTGCATGTTAACCTAGGACAAATTCAGTCAATACCAGAGCCAATATTGTACTAGAAATTTTGATGTTACGCTTGAATTACAAGGTTTTGTACACATGAGGACACAAAAGTAACTGGATATAGCATAACGATTAACATATACAATACACATCGACATCCGTAATCACATTCACTGGCTGGATTTGCACACAAAAACTTTGAGCAAATAGCTTTATACTTCCATCTGAACAAACAGAAGCAAATTGGCAGAAACTTGTGTTAGTTCAATGTTTGAGAGAGTGATGGTTTATGTAGCAATCTTACAATAAATAACATTTAGGAAGCTTCATGTCTCATTTAAATGACTCCTGAAGGTGTAAAGTTGAAGTTTATTGATTCTACTAATCTCCTCCACCTTATAAAAAACAGACCTTTATTTTGATAATCATGATATCGACTCCACACACGACTTCAACAACCTTATCTAGAGTGATTATGATCTAACCGACTACGTTGATGGATAGCTAAAACAGCATTACTTTTGGTCGAAAGCATGGTTATGAAAAGAAAAATAAGAAAAATGATGGTTTGTGAAAATGAAAGTATACTGCAAACTTAGAGCGACCAAAAACACAAAACTAGATACTGCAACGTTTAGAATTTTTAGTGGCATGTAAGATCTTTTGATGAAATTAAAGACAAGAATGATGACACGAGAAAACCAAGATAACCATAAGATAATTGCTTCCACAGAAATAAGAAATAAAAGGACTACGACCTTGTACAGCTACGAGGATCACTTGTTTTGCTTAGCGGTAACTGTTCTCTGAACAGTGGAAACACCATCTACAAATTTGGTCCGAAAAAGTACATTGGCATTGTTAAACATGCCTTCTTTGAGTGAAACCACGATAAACTGTAAGATAAATGAAATGAAAAAGGATAAGTTACCATAATATTGTCTGCTTGGATATAAATAAGCAGATAGTTCACATATTTACTAATATGAATCATTTTGTTTCAATAATACTTCATGCTGGTAGAAGTCATCCCATCTTAAATCTCACAACTTGATAGTTTTATGGCTAATAAACCTCAAGCTTTCATTCTGATATCCAACTGTAATGTAAACATATTTCAAGAAAACTAAAAAATGAGATTAGTATCAAGTAAATGAAAGAAACCTGGGAATGTGGGAAGTGAGCCTTGATCATCCTCCCAATGTTTTGTGTATGGCTTAGATCAAGAGCTGCATCAACCTAAAAATCAACAAGCACGATATGATGGTTGCTCATCAATTTGATAAGGACTAGATGTCCTCCTATATAGGGACAGTAGTGAGTATAACAAACTATACTAAAAGAGATGCAATGAATAAAATTTCTTGTATGAAAATATTAATACAGGACAACTAGACATTTTAGCACAAAATAGGAAATGAATTTTTCAACATACCCATCGGCACAAGTTAATAAGGTCATTGAAGGTAGCCATTCCCTTCACCTCTATAACAACCACTAGATTTATGGGGGATGAGATTTTAACGTATCAAGATAGTCTAATGAGAAATATAATGAAAGCCAAGAACTAAAAGAATGAATATTTTCAACAAGTTCAGTGATGAAAGTGCACTCGTTGGTCCCCTCTCAAATGGAAAGTATATTTGGTTTAACTTTCACAAAGTGCAAGCTATGTCTCTCATTAATCGGTTTCTTATTTCTGGTTCATGCATAGACAAATCCAACAGAGACATTGTTAAACGTCTGTCACGGCCCACGTCCAATCAATACCCGATTCATCTCTCCATCGGTTTCCATAAATGGGGTCCAGGTTACTTTAAATTTGAAAATATGTCGATGGAACATCATTCATTTGAACGACTTCTTACAAACGGGTGGAATTGCAATCAGTTAACTGGATGGGTTGTGCATGGTTTTATCCATAAACTGAAAAACCTCAAGCTGACCTTAAAGGCGGGGAAAAAATACTTCTTTGGCTAAATATTGGTTAAAAATACAGATCTCTTAATTGAAATTAACCGCATTGGCGACCTTCAGGAAGAGCATGGATACGATCTGGGGGGAAACCAGAGGAGGAAGACCATTAAAGCTTAAATCTTGGACCTTGCCTTCAAGGAAGACAAGGAAGAGATTAGAAGGAGGCAAAAATGTAAGAAATAGACTATGGAAGTGACTAAAACGGTAGTTACTTCCATAAATACATGTCCTATCACAAGAGAGAACACTTCGGCGGAAATTCTCTCTAGGGATGGCACCAATATGATCACTGACTACATTGATCCAAGCCACTCTCAACAACCTCCCCACATATTACGTCTCACTATTTAAACTTTCTTCCAAGGCTACAACTCACTTAGAAAAACTCTACAAAAACTCCTTTAGGAATGGTATAACAAGGATAAAAAAGGCATTCAATCAATCAATTGGAAAAAAGTAAAGCTTTCAATACGAGAAGGGGGTCTCAGGTTAACTGATCTTAAGATCAAAAACCACGATTTACTTGCAAAATGGATTTGGAGATTTCGAAGGGAAAGAAAGAAGGCTCTATGGAGGTGCCTCATTGCTGCTAAATATGGTCCTTCCAGATTGAAGCATTCTAAAGTAATTCTAAAGCCCATGAAAACAAAATGTGCAACAGTTGGATTTCATCCTTGATATTGTATTCAACATCATTCACAAATGGAGAATCGACATCATTTGGAAGGATAGTTGGGTTGGTAATTCTTCTCTAAAAGAGGCCTTCCCAAGACTTAATGCTCTTTGTAAGCATAAGGAAGCATATATTGTCATTTGTTGGAACAGAGAAAATGCCTCTTAGAACCTTGGTTTGAGACGTCGCCATAATGAAGTCGAGATCTTTGACTGGTTTATTTTTTCTAGCTTAATGCAGCCCCCATCTAGACCCTTGCTGGAAGATACATGAAAATGGAACCTTGACAAATCGGGTACCTACATAGAAAAATCTCTATAACAGCATTTAACCTCTAAAGGCCAGTTTACACAATGCAGACTTATACAGGAACATTTGGAAGGGCTCCATTCCTAAAAAGATCATATTCTATAGTAGGGAAGTTAGCCCCGGAAGCCTAAATGCAGCTAGCATTTAGCTCAAAAAAAAAACTCCATGGATTGTGTCTGCCCGTAGCTAGCGTGCCTTATGCCATAAGAGATGTGAATCCCTCATACACATTTTGATCGCATGAGATTATGCATCTTGTTGGACAAGGATCTTGACAACTTTCGATTATCACATGGTCTTCCCAAATGATCCTCTCATCCTTCTCTAGATGTTGCTCAGAAGGAAAATAAAATTTTGTGGACTTTCATCATCAAAGCCTACTTTTGACTAATTTAGATTGAACGCAACCACCGCATCTTCGAAGAAAAAGATTCGGATTTCCCATCTTTTTTTTTAACACGTGTTATATAATTCTCAATCCTGGTTCCCTCATTTCACAATGATGTGATTACAATCTTGCTTCCCTCATTTCACAATGAAATCGCAATTTTTTATCTCTCACGGCTATATCAGCCTTTTTGTAATTTTATACTATCAGTAAAATTCTTATTGATAGCTTCACCAAAAGAGAGAGAGAGAGAGAGAAAGAAAGAAAGAAAGTCTCATCACAAAATACGAAAATTTATCAATCAAGGAAGACCAAGCCTTAGTCAAACAGCGACACAAGCTCATACAAAGTCCATAAATCTTCAAGATGAATTCATCATAATGATTAATTTAGAAGACCTTTAAATGGAAAGTTCCACAACATGAGACAACCCGTAGAACATAAAAAGAAAGTAGTAGACACTTTCCACGGAATGTGGATATCCATGCATGTCTTTACCAGCAGAGAAAGCAAATGACAGGTAAACAGTCTATTATGGCTACTTTTTTAAACATAAACATGTGGATACTATCACTGAAGAAACATCAAGAGCAATATTCTCAGCTTCCGATTAGTCCATTGATTCAATCAAAAATCATCGAACAATATATCATGACACTTTCCAGCTGTGCTACTAAATAAATAAATAAATAAAACATTGGTATTATCAAATTAATTGCACGTCTTCAAATTTGTACATGGAGTACTTCCCTTCGATAATCTCTTTCCTTTTTTTCTTAACCTTTAGAGACTTAAGAAGTGCAGCAGAGTGAGATATTTAACATATGAGCACCCATTCCCAAACCCCAAGAAAAAAGAGGGGATAAAAGTGAGAGCAGCTAAAGAAGGAGAGAAAAAGACACAGGACTCAAAGTAAAATCCTAATTATCTCAAAAAAAAAAAAAGATCAAGGAAAGGTGCTAAATAGAAGGCATAAACATCCAGTACGTAACCTGGATGATCTATTCTCCCATCAAATTTCCAAACCAAGATCTCAAATAAGACATAATATCTTGATTAAATTTTAAAGTGTGTTTTACCGAGTATAGTCAAGAAAATCGAACAAACCTCATCCAATATATAAAGTGGAGCTGGTTTGAAGAGAAGCAATGCTAAAATTAGAGAAAGTGCCAACAAAGATCGTTGACCTCCACTTAATTCTGATAATGACTGCTTCCAAACACCACCAAATGCCACTCGTACTTCAAGGCCATCTAAAAAGCTGCAACCTTCAGGAGGCTCTAATTTAGCTGTGGTCCCAGGTAGTAATGTAGAAAAGATGGAACCAAAGTCACTGCATGAAGATCAAATAGGATGCTCAATTCACTCATTTGAGTCGGGAGAAAATGGACATGAATGTACCAAAATAAGATGGCAAACGATTTACACAAAATTACCTGTTAACTTTTACCCAAGTAACTTTCAGGGTTTCCTTTTTTTTCTCATCAAGTTCTTCGATCACCTTCTTTATTTTAGACTTATCTTTCTAAAAAATAGAGTTAAGTTAGCAAAATGAAGACAAGGAAATGTATGCATAATTGAGGAAACTAACCTCGATGATGTTTTTCTTTGACATCAAATCATTATACTCATCCTCTGCTTTCTCAAACATTGCCATTACTTTCTTGTTCACCCTTTTCTCAAGGCTTCATATATAAAGAGAAGAGTTGAAAATGGTGAGGGTAGGGTGGTAATGCTTTTAGCATAATCTTCCAAAGTATAGAACAATCAGTTAAGCATCTATTAAGAGGGGTATTGCATAATTACAAAATCATTCCCAATATGCCCAAAAAAAAAATTAGAATAGCCATTTGAAATAATTTCATATTTGAAACTTGAATTCTAAGCCATAGACACTCACCTAGATTGTTGAGCCTCCAGTATTCCAAGTTCCTCCGTAGCTTTAAGAGGATCACGTGATTCAAAATCATAATCAGTTCCACTTTTCCCAAATAACTGTTTCTCAGATGCAATCCACGCATGTTTTTCAACCAATTTGTCTACCCGAACAGAACAATCTTTCTTTTCCATCTCTAGTCGTTTTACCTCATTTTCCATTCTCTTCCTCTCAATACTCATTTCACTGAGTTTATGTTGAAGTTCTTGTTGCTCTCTAACAATGCAACCGATTTGGGAATCACATTCCTTCATCTTCAAACGAATCTTGTTGAGCTCAGACTGAGCATGCTCATTATTACTTTTTATAGAAAATACCTGTAATTGTGAAAATCAAGTAACAATAATTACTCTACAACTTGAATGAGCTAAAGGTTTTTCTTTTACCTTGGCCCTCTGTTCTTCTATTTCCAAGCTTAGATTGTTAATTTGTGTTTTCAAAGCAACTAATTCAGCCTCTAATGATGCCTTCTCTTGTACAACAGCTTCCATTTTCATGACTAGCTTCTCCCTTTCATTTTCATGCCCCTACAAGCAAGTAAAAACATTTGTTAAAAAGGATTGCAGGTTAGACACCATGTTGACAAATCAATGGCATAATTGATAATAACTTATTAGATTATGCGTTAACAATCAGTTATCACAGAGTCGCCAGAAGAATAGAATTACAAGGTGGGTGGCTTCGCTCATAACAATTCCATGTTACATAAGCCTCAACTCTTGCAATGAGCATATGAAGGTATGAGGATGAAGTACTTATTTCCCTATGAATATTTGTGCCTTTTAAATGTTTATTCAGTGTTTATAATTTGTCTTGTCACTTGTGAAATTTTGAAAAATGGGACTTAACCAAGTGAACACGAAATTTTTAATACCATCATGATTAAAAGAAATACGTACAAGAGGCATGTATTCCACAGGATATTTTTCTTAAATATCAACTTCCAATGAGAAGGTAGGGAATAGTCATTTCTACTGAATCTGTGTACCTTTAAATCCTTTAAACATGACTGCAGTTTAGATTTTGTTGCCTTAATCTTTTGCTCGAGTTTTTTTAGCCTTCCATGCCGATTATTGTCATGTTCTTTGATTGATTTTTCAAGCAATGAAACAGCATTCACACGATCTTTATACTCAAGTTCCTTTCCTTTAGCAGCAGCTTTTGATTCTTCAAGCTCCTGCTCAATCCTCTTCACCGATTCACCAAGCTTAAAAGACAACAAGAGAACATAATGAAAAGACGAAATAAATTGAGTTCAATAAGGAGACTCGAGCATCAAATTACAATCTAAACATAAGTCCTAACATCAAACTTATCTAAAGAGTTTACAAGTGATAAAACCTTATGATGCACATTTTCCTCTGCTCTTTTCTGAAATAACGAAAGATCATACGTTTTGAGCTCTAATTTTGCCTTTAAGTCCGCAAATTTTTTTTGCAGTGGAAGGATATCTGAAATCTGAAATATGAAACAAATAAAAATAAGAATTTTGAAATGGGTAGTTGACCATAACACTCTTCAACTTTCTAAAGGCATTCAGCTACAAAAAAAAAAAAAAATACTAAAATAGTTTTAAATATCCACGAGTATTCATGAAAATTCAGCAGCCTTTAACAAGAAATAGATAGATAACTTGACAATACAAAAATAAACTTGAACGTTGAGTTATTTCCCCCTGTGCATGAAGACCAAATTTGAAAGAAAAAATATTAAGACAAACATTACATGATAAAGGAAGACAGATATTGGTTATATCAACATAAGGTGAATAAGTTCAAGGTTACCTGTTATAGCATTTTAGAAGTTTGCAGATGGAAGTTTCCACTGTTTTGCAGAATAATTTCTCTATATCTTATTTGTTAATAATATGTAGATTTGGGTATGGTATAGCATTTGGATGAAAATATTAGTCATTTATCTTTTAATTTTTTTTAAGATGTCCTTTCCTTTTATATTTAGTTTCCTTAGTATTTTTTTAATATTATATTTACCCATTATTGGGTCTTTTTCAAAAGTTAGAGAAAAATATTGTTTCTCCAAAAAATAACATGATACAAAATTACCAATATTATAATACTTCAACATATCAAAATTTCTATTATTTGAAGCTTGCCAAAACTCAATCTAGAACTTGTATGACTCCTTAGAACATGACTTCTGAACATGTTTGCCAAACCTTTCCACCTTGCCTCCAAATTCAAATAGCATCATCAACAGACATCAATTTATCTTGACACTATATGTCATGTCATGCACAATGTATATATATAGAGAGAGCTTGAGAGAGAAGAAAAGGAAAGATAAAGAGAAATCAAGCATTCTATATTTGAAATAGGTGGAAGCTAACTTGAGGAAAGCCAACAATCGAGGCAAATTTAGCTCTCAGATGAGCTAGGATACGAGTAGAGGCTACCAATGGCATACCTAGTTAATGCGTCTATTTGTTTGTTTGCATTAAGAAATTCCTCATTCTGTGTATCATGTAATAAAGCCATGCATAAACTATTGACATTATTGTTCTTAAAACCAAGAAATGGTAAAAACTACAATCAATGAACTTCAGAAAGATATTGCAGAAATCTCCTACTAATTGGCATGCTTACATTTCTCACTTTTCATAAGAGTCGAGAGAAACTGCAGAGCCTACCAATACACTTCAGAAAGATATTGCAGATTGAGAGAAGAAAAGGGAAAGATAGAGAGAAATTAAGCATCCTGTATTTGTTTGTTTACATCAAGAAATTCCTCATTCTGTGTATCATGTAATAAAGCCGTGTATAACCTATTGACATTATTGTTTTTAAAACCAAGAAATAGTTATACTACAACCAATGACCTTCAGAATGATATTGCAGAAAATCTCCTACTAATTGGTGTGCTTATATTTCTTGCTTTTCATAAGTGTGGAGAGAAACTGTAAAGCCTACCTTTGCTTCAATGTCAGATAATTTTTTCTGATGTGTGGAAAGTTCAGCTTCCATCCTAGCCAAATCATGAAGCTGCCTCAACAATTGACCACCACCCCTGTTAAGAGAGATCATTGCTTTATATCTAACAAGCTGAGTTCAGATTTTGAAAGCATCTTAGCAATGAAAGCTTGAAGGCAAATATGCTATTATCACTCAACATATACCAATGTCAAGGAATAAGGTGAGCTCGAACCTAATCAAGAGATTTTAAGTATGAAAGAAACACATGTTTGTTTTGCATATCCATAATCCTTAACGTGCATACTAAATCTAGAAAAATAAACAAGAGTTTAGAGGTATACTTGCGACTTCCTCCAGTCAATAGACCACTCGGCTGAAAAATGTCACCTTCAAGTGTAACACTAGGGGTGTGAATTTCTCTATTAAAAGCAACCTGTAGATTAATAAATAACAAAAAGGTTACAATAAGAAAACTTATTATTAACTCTAAGAACACATTATTTCTCTCAACATGGACACTAAATTAGCATACCTCTTTTGCAGCATCAGTATTTTTGCAAACAAAGGTTGAACCGAATACATAATCCATTGCACTCTACAATGTCCAGCAATTTGCAGAAACATGTTATTTGCATTGAAGAAACAAAAGTTCCCTAGCCAGCCAACCCAAAAACAAAAAAACAAAAAGAAGAAGAAGCTTGCAAGCAGTCCATTCATGCTTGTCTTGCTAAAAAAATAACACATGTCTAATACAAACTTGAAATGGCAATCACTATTGCATACAACCACAACCAGGTTGCTAAATCAAACTTCAACTGCATAAATTAAAATCTCACAAGCAAAGAAACGCCGACATATGTCTAACAATTTAAGCCTATAACCACGGAGAGCACAATGAAGTCACATCCAATAAAAAGGTAAACTACAAGCATACCTTCACTTCTTTGTCATACCCAACTAAAGAAAGTGCAAGTTCGGCATTCTCCTTCCCAACCTAAAAAGGTAATGATAGGAAAAAAAAATTATCTGGGTAAACGAATTTACAATGACAACAAACTGTGAAGAGAACATAGTTAAGTAACAAACCAATTTGGCTGCAGCATGTTGAATTCTTGGGGGAATGGGATTGGATTGTATCTTGTTCAATGGTATAATTGTTACTCTCCTCTGAAGATCACCATTCTGAAGTAACTGCTTTCCAGTATTTTCATCATCTACAACTATATTAAACATTTTTCCACCGGCAGTGACCTACATATTCACTTAGTTTGAGAGCACATATTCTAGTAGATATATGTCAATTGCAACATTCATAACAAGCTACCTCTAAGGCAGTCATTGCAGAACTATCCTTTACTTTGATAAGTTTTGCAACTACTCCTTTGACCTTCGACCTATTAAAATTTCGCACAGGGTCACGGTATTTAAATTCAACGCAAGCTAATTGTGCTGAAAGGTTGCGTATCTCATCTTTCAACTTCTGTACTCTCTCCAGTTCAAATGCACGTTCCTGCATAAAGATATAGGTTAACAAGATGATCAATCAAATCAATATTGAAGCTTTAATTAGTTAGTAAGGAGAATCAAATAAATAGCACTGACCTTTTGTAAAGCTTCTAATTGACCCTCTTTGTATGGGAGAGACTCCAACGCAAGCTTGACATTTTCTACATCTTCTCTTTTAGCACTTAACTCATTCTCCACAACAATAGCTTCTTCACGCTTCGACAATAATTGCTTAGTTTTCTCCTCAAGTTCCTTTTCCCAATGGCTTATCTTTGTTTTCAAT
Source organism: Benincasa hispida (assembly GCF_027475165.1). NCBI lineage: Eukaryota > Viridiplantae > Streptophyta > Magnoliopsida > Cucurbitales > Cucurbitaceae > Benincasa > Benincasa hispida. The sequence goes on from NC_143478.1 coordinate 27,566,039, forward strand.
TGTTTTAGTTCTGTTTCAGCGCTCCCAGCAGCTACCTTAGCATCGCCTAGTTGATCTTCAAGACATTTCTCCTCATCTCCACTTCCCTTGCCAGCTAACACTCCCTGTACAAGTTTGTTAAGAAGAAAAGAAAAAGGAACAAAAAAATGATACTCATATGTCAAATGCAGTATGTGATTGAGATATGTTGCAAGAAATGAAGTGTCAATAGTGCAATCGACACATGAACCCATCAATTACCTGATATTCTTTCTCATAATCTTCCACGTCCTTAGACAGCTTTTCAACCGATTTTCTTAGATCAGATGCTCCTTCTTCAGCCTTTCTGACAGCAGAGGCTCTCTCTTCCACAGAGTTCCTTAAATCTTCTATATCATTAACCACCTATCAAAGCCAACATTTAGAAATTAGAATAAGTTTATCTAAATAACGAGCCGGAGATGTGAATTTCTATATGAACTAAAGATAACTATAAAAGAATTTCAATCAAGTTCATGAAGTTTGATCAGGCATATAAAGTTATGTTTGAGATTGTAAGCCAGAAACCTTTTCAGCATTTTTCTTTTCACCCTTGAAAGTGTCTTCTTTATTCTCCAATATAGTCGTTTCCCGAATCAAATCTTCGGATAGCATATCTACTTTCTCTGTCAAAGCTTTTACTTCATCACCCATACTAGCTTCCTTTTCTGCAGTCAAAGCTGTGATTTTTGTCTCCAAATCTTTGATTTCCGACTGCATCCTTATTGTGCAATCATCAATCTCAGAAATATTTGCCTTCACTTGTTCTACCTGACTGACTGCATTATCCCTTACATTCTTAGCTTGTACGTATTCATAAGCTATGCAAAACCTCTTAAGCCTATCTAAGTCAGCATTGCCATTAGACCATTGCATATACTGCATTCGTTCTTTCCTCAACTTCTCTAGAGCAGGCAGTATCTCTTGGTCAAGAAGATTATTTATCTCATCTACCTTATTTTGCTTCTTATCAAGTGTTTTCAAAGCAGCCTCTTTCTTTGTCTCGTACATTCTTGTCCCAGCAGCTTCTTCAAGCATAGATAAAATTTCTGGTGGTTTCATATTTAAAACTTTGGTGATGCGGCCTTGCATAATCAAAAAGTGTGGATTATTAACATTAAGCTGCACTGAGTGGAAAAGATTTTGAACTTGACTAGGCTGCGCCAGCTTCCCATTGATCAAATACTTGTTCCTCCCTCCAACGACAATCTGCACAATGTGCTAAATTAGCTTCAAACATCAAATTTGCTAATTTGACAAAAGAAGAGCCATTGAATGAGGGAAGAATCACGTTTTTCTCCTTACTTTCTAGATACACATGAAACTAAAATTGTATGGTATGGTGCTTGCTATCCTCTAATCCAAACGTTAAAATGTTACCCCACCTAACACACAATTGTCAAAAAAAGAACTTCCGCTGCCCTCAAATAATATGGCATGAAATAGAGTTCAATGTAAACTTTCGAGATTCTGATTTTTAAGTCTAATGCTTCTTAGGATTTTGAATTGTTAAAGCATTGAAATGTGCCTTCAAATTGAAATGCAAATGGAAAACACAAAAAGAAAATCTAAAACTTGGAAGAGTCTTAGATATAGAATGTGAAGCAAATCCACGTAATATGAAAATGAGATAGCAGCAGCATCAACAAACTAACCTAAAAGAACATAAAATAAATGAAATAAAATAAAACAAAAGAGAGACACGACTATCAACTGGTATAAGACCACGTCTTGAGAGTTCAGTTCAAGTTATATTTTAGATTTGACCAGGAATGTTCATAAATTTCTATGAATTTTATACAAATTACTTTTTCTTTTCTTTTTCAGTTCAGCAATGGTAGGAGGGGACAAATCATCAACCTTTAGAATAGTAATTGGTGTCTTATCCACTTAATTAGCAAGTTTTGTACAAGTTCCTAATATCTATAATTTTCCGCATGGCTAAGGTAGTTAGTGAAATTCTAATGGAAAAATATGAACCGCAGCACCTGTGCAGCAAATAATCAAGACGTTGCAGACACTGATCGATAGTTTGTTTAAGATCAACTAATTGTAACTAAAATAATAAAATTGCATCTAATTGTAACAAAAAAAGAAAAAAGAAAAATATGACAAATCTATCAAGGGTTGACGAAAATCAACACAGCATAAAGGGCAGCTACAAAGTTACAACACCTGTCTCGTGACTGTAATCTCCTGATGTTCCTCATACCCAAGTGGACTCCGATTCCTCTCAGAATTATCGAACACAATAGACACAGTTGCCTTGGTAATACCCGCTTGCCCCTGCTTGTAGACTAGCTCTTGAAGATTCGAAGCTCGAACCTGCTGCAAATTGGTAATTCCCAGAACAAAGCAAATGGAATCTAGAATATTGGACTTTCCAGAACCGTTGAGGCCAGTAATTGCATTGAAATGAGGATCGAAACCCGGAACAACGGTCCTGGTCGCGTAGGATTTGAACCCCTCCAGACAGATTTCCTTGATGTGCATGGTTCCCAACTGCTGGAAAAGCTACAAATGGAGGCGACAGAAGCTCAATACTCAAATTAAACTGAAATTCGAAGAAGACAACGAGTGATTTTGGTGTATTTTGAATAACCCCTAAGCCCTAACAGAGATTGTTAGAAGGGTTATAGTGAATTGGGTTGGGAGAACCCTAGTGGTGTGGATTTTCAGAGAGTAGTTTGTGGGAAATTTTCAAAATGAACAAAATATTTGAAGCTTTGTCTATGGAAGAGACGAGATGCAGTAGAAGAGAACTGGAAGGCGGGAAATGGCTCCCTTCTTCTTCTTTCCCATTTTTCAAATTACAAATAATTAATGATTAAAAAGAAATTTGTATTGAGGCTTTTATGAATCTGGGCTTTCAGTTGACTATGGGCCGCGGCCTGTACAATGTATAAATTATGGCCCTACACTTTCTACTCTCTCTCAAAAATACCCTATTTAACTTCCAAATGTTTCAAAAATACTCTTAAAATTTTAAAAAATAATAATAATAATATTACTTTTACTGTTAATTTTAGATAGAAAATGTTAGTATTTTTTATCAAAAATATCCATAAACTTTTAAAAAAATTCAAAATACCCTTCAACTTAAAAAATATATATACTTTTACGGTTATAAGAACAAAAACATATTGTTTACTTCTCTGTTTTCCCTCGTTTTTCTTCCCTTTCTTCTTTATTATCCTTTTACTCCCCTTCTACTGTTTGACATTTTTATCTAAAGATAATAATAAATGGAATTGCACACAGCACTTAAGGGATATGGATTATAATAAAAGAGATTTTATAACTTAAACATTTCAACAAAATTGTATATTAGTAGTTGAGTATGTGTTAATAGCCAAATACATATATTTTTTATTTAATTATTTAGCGTTTTGTATGTTTTAAGGAGAGATTTTGATTTTAAATATTTGTGAGATTTCATGGGAGTTTATGTTTTAGCTTAAAATCTTGGTTTTTATTTTGATTGTTAAGAAAATTAATGTAGGAATTGAAAAAAGGATAATACCTTGGTGCATCTCATGATGTACTCATCACTATGCATCTCTCTCTTATCACACATACAAAAAAAATTAATATATTTAAAAAAAAATGTCACATGACAACTTATGATTAGACAATTTGGTAGAATGCACAAAAATAAGTGTTGCTCAATATGTACCTAAATATTTCATTTGCTAACCCTTTGGTCTTTTGTTTATTATTTTTTAAAATTAAGTTTATAGATATTATTTCTACCTTCAAATTTATTCATTTATCATCTACTTTTTATTAATTGTCTAACAAACCAAGTCAAAATTTAAAAACTAAAAAAAAATGTAACTTTTAAAAACTTGGTACTTTTAAAAAAAGTAACTAGATATTAACGTTTTTGTTCATATACTAATGGTGAGGATATTTTTTTTTTTTAAGTTTAAGAATATTTTTAAAACTTTTGAAAATTCAAATATATTTTTCAAACAAAACTTTTAACAATTTCATATCAAATTAAGTGTAAATGTATTTTTGAACCTTTTTAAGTGTAACGACCCTAGTTTCCTACAACATTTTAGGATGTTGCATGCATAGGTTCAATCATACAATGTCTTTTAAATCGTCAAATTGAAGAGCCAAGATTTTATTTAATAATGCTCAAACAAGCACAGATGGGAAAACATAATTAAATAATAATAAATAAACTAAAGCAAAATAAAATAAAATAAATTACTAGTCGGTACCCCTAATCCTACTAAAAATAAATGATTGAAATTAAATAGTCAAATAATAAAATTGATATATTTTGCATAAAAGTGAAAGACACCTAACTCCTAAACCAAAACATAATACTATATGCGGAAGCAGATGGCCAGGTCACGGATCTCTTTTGTCATACACTAGTCATTACCCTTACCTGAAAAATAGGAAAAGAAAAGGATGAATAGGAAAAGAAAAAGGTGAGTATAAAAATATACTCAATGGCCACTTAAGTGATCTATTAGTTTGCATGGCACAATGGTACACTAATAGTCACTAAAATCATGCAATCAAGACCATGACTCAACATTAAACTTTAACAACGTTATCCATAGTTTATTATAAACTGTTTCACAATCTACTCATAACTCATACACCAGTACTCAACACATAATATCCCCATATTCATTATATTCATGCTTCAACCTTATCACCGTATCCCCCTAATTCTTACATTAACTTCCTCACACTTCAAATTCAATACATCAAACTTAGCACAAAATCCATAGTAGATTTCATCACAGTTTCATATATAACATAAACTTTGGGACGTTACATTAAGAGTTTAAGGTATGTTTCTCTCCGGCAGCTTCGTTTTTCTCTCTCTTGGTGTTATGCGGCAGTAGCTTTTCTTAAGATTAAAGCCATTAAGCCATAAGGAAGTGCAAGGTTGATTTATTTACAAAAATGTCATTCGGCATAATTACTTAAATACCCTTATGTCGATTTGGCCAGATAAAACTATTGCAGAGATATCTTACGGAAGAGGAGGAGAAATAGATTACTTTCAAACATCATTTCTTTTACCTTTTTAAATTAGTTAACTTAATTCTCAAAACACGTCTTTTCACCAAAATCTCATACACTATTTTACGTAATATAAAAACCAGTCTTATGTTTTTCTCTTGTCTTTCATTTGGAAAATTATTGAGAATAAAAAAATAATTCAAAGTTTTTCAAAGTGAATGAAAATTAAAGATAACATCATCTAATCATATTAGAAACGTAGGTTTGAAAATTCATAAATTTATTTTATGATGAAGAGGTGTGTTTTTATCTTCAAAACTAACTCTTTATCCATTTTTTAAAATTTTAGGATTAGCCCTTGTTAAATCTTCCATTTTCATCCAAATAAAATTTAGGAGAGTTTACCTGGGGAGCCCTTTATGTTTATTGTTTTATATTGTTGTGTTAAAACTTCTTTTAATTTATTTTCCACATTTTTTTTTATTTTATATTGGTATGTTTTAAAACTTCTTTCCTCCTTATATCACTAATCTTTTTCTGAGAAATTGTAGAATTTATCTAAATCGGGAGGTGATTTTGAAAAATATCTATTTTTTTTTTTTAAATGTCTAAATGTTTAAATATGAGTGTAGCAATTTGTATTTTATTTCGATTTTGCCCTCCATTTAAATCATACTCAAATCCGCAAATCAAGTTAAAAAATATGGTATAATTTCAAATTATTGACAAAAATGGGATATATGGAAAAGTATTTTTAAAAATAGATAGGAATGGAAAGTATTGACAAAAGTAAGGTAGGAAAATCGTGTACGAGGTACACGATTAGCATTTAATCCCATCAGCACCACGTCGGCTGAGTTCGTTGATTGGTCGCACAGAGACTCATGGACCAGATCTACTATTTTTTTCTTTTTCTTTTTAAATAGATTGAATAATTTTTTTAATTATTTTTTTAATCGGAGATATACAATAATATTAAGACTTTAGGATCGAGTCCATAAATTCCTTCATTATTAATCTTAATTATATATTTAATCTATAATGAAAACATAATTATTTTGCACTCATATTAAAAAAAATGTCGTGATACTAAAGAAAATTTACAATTAGTTATTTAATTTGAAAATATAAGTTTACATGAAATTCAAAGACAACCCCTGGCCCTTATCCCATATGGGGTTGTCTTCGTGTTCCTCTAAATTAGTTTCACCTACTGTCGTTGTCGTCTACAACGAATACGTCTTCGATCAGTGTTAGCAACATAGAGTTGTCTTGTTTATTGAATAATATTTTCTATGTTGACCAATGTTTGGTAACACTTTGAACCTAACTCTGGTAAGTTGTGCTATATTGAATATTATTGTACATCTCCAATAAAATTATTTTGTACGATGAAAAAAATAAATATTAAACAATATTCATATCATATATTTGAAAAATGTCTAATTTTAAATCTCTTACTAGTAATAGTAAGCGCCGTCAGATGTGATAAATCGTCTCATGATTGAATGGAAAAGTAGTCATCTGATACAGCTAGCCCATTTGTTATTTCTCCCTATGCACAACGATCACGTCGTTCATGCCAGTAGGATATATATTCCGCGTGAATTCAACACCAGTCTTGGTTGTGCTTACCTCTCAAATCAATCTGGTATAGTGCTGGGAGTGTATAGGACAACGAATGTATCGTTTGTCGCAGATCGAATTGTCTCAACACACTATCTGGATGATGTCATTCTACTATATGGAAACATATAAGAGGGATAACGGTCAATCAGATGTCTTTACCATTACGATAGTAATCAGATGGTGATAACCAAATATCTTGGGTGTATGGCGTCAAATTAATCGGACAAGAAAAAAGAAGATAAGTATACATCCAAAATGTTTTAAATATTCATTTATATATACATTTGTTACTTGATTGTGCATCAGTTTGTCAAATATTTTTCGGTATATTAGCAATATATTTGTTGACTGTTCAGAGACAGCTAATACACCACCCCATCTAAAATTATAAAAAATACAGTTAATTTATATTCTTACATAAAAATGATAACGGAATAAATATATAAATGAAATAATACCTGGTACTAAGTGGACGATGATCTATGGCCTGTAACTAGACTTGTGTTATAATTGGAAATATATCATAAGCCCATACTTGTAGTAGTATCAGTGGTCTCGCTATTTACAACGTTTGTACATTGGTAGTCCGATAAAATTCTCTATAAAGCCAAAGACATAACAATTACATTACATAAAAGATATATAAAAAGACATAACAAGACCAGCCTTCATTACTTAAGAAGTTCAAATTACATTACATAATAAAATCCATCACATAAAAGATACATAGGAAGATACAATTACATGAAAAATAAATTCATTACATAAAAAAATATAAGTACATAAAAGATATAATTACATGAAAAATACAAGTACATAAAATATACAAAATAGTATATCCATGAATCATACCTTTAATTCAACCCAAATGCAAACAAAATGATAATATATATATATGAAACAAACTTCATTTTTATAAACATATAAATATATTTTATTAAATTAACCTAACATATAGGCCAACATAATCATAAAAAAAAAAATAGTCCAACAAAATATAATTTTTAAGTCCAACATATATCCAAAAATTATAAATCTAAATCATGGATCCATAAACTATACATTTGATTCAGCCCAACTGCAAACAAAATGATATATATATATATATATATATATATATATATATATAGGAAGATTATATATTTAAATCATGGATCCATAAACTATACATTTTCGAACTTGATCCTCATTTTTATAAACAAATACATATATTGAAAAAATTAAAGAAAAAACTTTACATCAATCAAAGAAAATACTTTGAATGGAGAAAACGCTTTAATAGATCGGCTCACGGCGACAACAACAAGAGAAAAAGCTCATGGCCGGAGGAAGAAAAGAGGCTATGACGGTAATGGGAGGAAGAAAATCAGCAAAGAAAACGATTCAGATAATTTTTGAATGGAGGAAGAAGAAGAGGTGCCACGGCGTTTAATGGAGCACTGGTACACGACTTAGGGTAATCGTGTATCTGGTACACGATTATCTCAGTCAATGCTGCATGATTGCCACATTGTCAGTCGCGTGCCAAATTACAGGCACTCGTGTATCGGGTACACGATTTAAACAGTGAAACTAAGGGTCTAAAAGAGTGAACGATCTGATCTATGGGTAATCGTGTACCTATTAAAAAACCAATTTTTGTCAATATTTTCAATCCTACCCTATCTTTGTTAATAATTATTAAAATAACATTATTTTAAAAAAATCAATTCCGCTCGTTTTTTTTTTAAATCCAATTTTGTTGGGATTTTTTAGACCGTAAGATATTCTCTTTGAATTTTTCAAGATGTGCATTTTATCAGTTTTTGAAAAACCAAAAATAGTGTCTTTGTAATCAATTAAAAATATTTATTTTATATATGTTTATTTTTTAGATTTTGTAGGTTTAGAATTCGTTTCTTCTAGGTGTCATGGTTGGATTTTTCTCTGGAATAATCTGTTCTCTGCGTTTTGAGAGTTCTATGGATTTTTGTAGGTTTAATGTTGCAACAATAATATGGATTGGTCGATTGTGATTGGATACGGTTAAGGATTTTAGGTTGTTCATCGTAAATTGATGATGAGGATGGTGAAAGTGGGATTGTCGAATGGTGGGGCAACCATAGATTATGGATTTTGGTTTAAGAAGATTTTCGAGACATTCTAAATGAGATCACTTTGTTATCATTGTCTCTATGACCGTATTCGGTGAGTTTTGAAGATCCTGAAAGACATAAAACGACTAACACCATGATGAAGATTGTGGAGATTGGTTTACAATAAATTGGGTCTTAATTGAAGGTATACAATATTTTTCTATGGTGGTGACTCAGTTTTTGGTATACTGGGACTAGGAGTATTCATATTTTTTAGTACAAGGTATTTTTTAATATAAGGTAGTAGCACGGCTTAATATAACAAAAATTTTAGTTATTAAGTACAAGGTATTTGCATGGTGTCGAGGATAATTAAGCCTAACAAAAATTTTAAGTAATTTTAGTAGAAGGTATTTGTGTGAGTAAAATCTTATGAAGGTTTTAAGTTATTTTTTAGTACATGTAGAAAGAGCTCTCAATATAAAAATAGTGTGTTTGGGAGAGTGAATATCTCTCAATATTCGAGTTATTGTTGTTAAAGGAAAAATAGGGATTATGACTAATTATTATTTTCTTTTTTGGGATTTCTCATTTATGTATTTTTCCTTTGAGGTCTATTTATTCCCTATATAAAAGGTTCATTATGTATTCTAAATTATCTTGATTTATTCAACAATATATAAATTTAACAATTACTATGAGGTGATTATTGCATAATATTAAGAAGCCATGTGAGAAAAGGAGAGATGGAAGGGACAATATTTTTTTAAAAAAAAATTAAATGCTTTTAAATATAAGGTGTTTGCTCAAGACTCTAAACCCTAGAACTTGAGTTCTTAAGCATCTATACCTTGAAGTTAACTTTGGTTTTGTATGTTTTAAGATACTTGGTAAAATTTTCATCTTTATTATATAGGTATGAAGCTTAATTAAGGAAGAAAATAAGAAGGAAAATTTTCTAAGTGTTAAGCTTGAGAAATCTAAGTTGAAATTGTGAAGTGATACTCTCGGGTAGTTATGTGTTTTGAACACTTCGTGAAATTTTAAGAGTGTGTTGAAGGCAAGAACACTAGATGTGGAGGCTTGTGGCTAGAAGGAATGTGCCTAGGAGGCCTTGGCGGGCAAGCCATGGGAAACTTGGCATGAGACGATGAGGCTTGTAAGGAGGGTCTAGCATAAGGCAATGAGGCTTGCAAGGAGGGCCTAGCATGAGATGATGAGGGTAAGAGCAACACTAAGTGATGATGGAGTAAGGCTTAAGGTGATGAGATGATCAGCTTTGGGCAGTGAAAATGTTGAAGTTTATGTCCTAAATCTCATGTATCTTGTGATTTGTAAAGATAAATTACATATCTAATAAAATAAGAGGTATTTTATTGATGTTTAGACTGCATTAATTCAGTTCAATAAACTAAGATCCAAGGTTATTTGATGAAACTTAAACATGTATGTGGAGACATACAGGTGGGTCATGTTTAAGTAATAACCTAAATGGTCTGTAGTATATGGATAAGGTTAGGTATCCCAGTGACACTACGAATACGACCCGCTTTGTAGATGTTACAATTGTTGCAAAGTACTACAAATGATCTAATCTTGACCATTCATGTGGTGACATGCGAGCGGGATGTTCTATACAAAGAGTTTATATAAGACCAGACCACGAAATGAATAGACTATCTATATAACATAATTGATAGAAGAGACTTAAATTTGACTAGAATGACCATAGATGACTTGACCTTAATCTTGAGTAAGTTGTGAACTCCTATTTATGAATCATTTGATTTGTATGGGTGAGAGTGGCCATATTAGTGAAGAAACTTGTATGAGGAGAACCTTGAGCAGAAGCGGATCGACCAAATTCCATAAATTATTGAATACAAAGTTTACAGTAAACAAACAACTAGATATGCATTTAAAACTAAATTACAACATGCTTTACAAGAAAAGGTTTCAAGAAATATCACCTTAGTAGAACATTTTCTTCACGATTTCCCTCGAACGAATCGCGTACAACTTGAAGACCTTCTTTAAGATAAACCTCGAACCAGAAAACCTGGACACTACCACGATGTAATCTTGGTATTCTCAAGGTGAGAACCCAGGAGTGGTAGGCTCTGACTATTTTGGTTAAGGGGGAAAGAATTAAGGTGGAGGAGGAAGATTGAGAATTCTCTCTAGAACACAAAAAACACATAACACTTATGTTATTTCTTTTTCTCAATCGTTCAACAATAGTCACCAAGAAGAATAATGCAATTTTCTTTTATTCTCCTTGCCATAAAGAATTACTAGCCCCATTAATGTGGGTGGAGAGAAAAGATGGGGAAGGGAGTTGTAACTCCCTTCCTTATTATTCAAATAATAATAATATAATATAAATAAAAATATGATAACTAACGTATCATATATATATATATATGTTATATCAAATATAATATATAACCTATAGTTTTAATATTGTATCACATACAATATAAACTATAGTTTCTTTTCTCTATTTTAAGGCAACAACTATGAATCTCATTCAAATATTTATTTCCTCCCATTAAGTTATAATATATCAAATACATTATGACAATTATATCATATATAATCAAACAATTTAATTATATCGTATATAATTAAATTCCTATATTAATTTGAACAATTCAAATTAATCCAAAAAAATGATTCTCAACTAAATCCTTTCGAGCTACCAAGGGGACCTTATGGACCTGTAGCTTGTAACGGTACATAAATAATTAATTAAACTCTTTAATTACATTATTCACCATCTGTTAACTGTCGAACACTCCACTAAAGACCGACAGCTACACTCTTTGTATTACAAATATATTTTTGTATCCATTGGATATAACCAATAAACAGTACTATGGCCCTTCACAAATTACTCATAAGTATAGCTAGGCCAAATTATCGTTTTTCCCTTGTAGTTATATCTAACTCCTTAAGTACCATTGATCCCTCTAATTAATAATAGATCATAGTCCTACTATGACTAAGCCCCTTTCAAGTCAGGAGAGGGTGTGACACTACATTGTTCAAGACCCGGAATCAGGCCTTAAGGGAGCAATTTATCTACTTACCCCTGCCTTGGGGAATGAGTGAATTCCATCTTGAAGATATACTTGAGAGTGTCATACCTGGGCTGTACAAACGGTTGTCCGAGCATTCTCCTCAGAGACTCCATGATCTTACGGGCTGTGAGCATGAATGAGCTCATGCTTCCTAAGACTTGATTAAGGCTTGCAAAGATATATGCTCGAGCCTTTTCGTTTGTCCTTGTCCAACGCTCATATGCTTCTTGAACATTTCGAGGACCATTGGGTGGTGGAATGGGAAAACACTCCTCTATCAGGACAAAGCGAAGGACATCGATGATTAGAATAGTATTGATTGTGTTTTCCCAGCTAGCGTAGTTTTCACCTGTTAATTTATCGGCGGCTAGCAAACTTAGTGTAGCGGTAGCCATTTTAAATTTGCTGAAAAAGAACAAACTTATTTTAGTTTACTTGCATTAAACCATTTTTAAGAAAACTAATAAATTTTTAGCAAAATAGTCTAGTGTACCCTAAGTGACATCTATTTTGCAATGATGCTTCAGTGAGGCAGGACAAAATCATCATAGGGCGATTAAGTGCCCTTCACTGAAATGAGACATTCTCAACCATTAGACAGAAACAACTCCTTGTCACAATAACTAATAGTCACCATTGTTTGATCCATAATTTGTTAACATCCTTAACAATTTTGTTTAAGTGTAACCCCTTATTTTAGATTCTAAAGTTTCGTTCAATGAGCCAACCTTAGGGAAAAGCTGATTGGAACATGAAACTAAAGCAACCGTATCCATTTCTAGAGATCAAATAAAGCGTCATGCAATACAACCATCATTCAGGGGGACACACATGATGCCTCGAGGCGAAGTACAAAACTTTATTAAACCTAATGAGAAAGACCGAGGGATATGTTGTCACACATCCCACTCCCACTTACTATAAACACTCTCTTCATTCACCTTGATATTGACCTACTCAAATGCCACCTATAGGGGGACACCTATGGTGCCTCAAGGTTGAGAGTAGATCTCATGGTGTGAACTTTTAGGGAGAAACGTGTAGAGGCAAAAATGAAGTATCATATACCCTATTTTCCTCCCATTGAGTGTTCTACCTAGGGTTAATTAATCTAGGAAAATCTAGTTGATTATTTTTATCTAAGTGTTTGTTTAATTTACTAAAAAAACAAGTCTTATCTTTGATGATTAAATAATTTTTATTTAAGTCTCATTAAACTCTTTAATAGACTTTCATCAAACTTGCATGCATGTAACAAATCTATCTAATTCACCTTTCCAGGTAGGTTCCCAGGTAGGGGTGCAACGTTTCCATCGACTTAAGTACCCCAGTCTAGCCAGAACCTACCTCAGACAAAAGGTCCCTTATAGATACATTTGTTATATATTTAATCTTTTATTAGGAATCAATTTAATCCTATTAAACCAATTTAAAAGATTAAACTTAGATTTCTAATCTCGCTACAAATGTGATTTTAGGTCTATCTCCATCATATTTTAAAACAATTTTAAAAAATGATTATAGCCTAAAGTTTGGATGCAATTCTTTATTATTGATTTTAATTATAATTTCATTTAATTATAACAATTATAAATAAATGAATCAATTAAACACCAACCATTGCATGCTAGACATACTTTAGTTAATTATAACATTTATAAATTAACCTAAGGTAATGTCATGCTTCATGCAATATTCATTCATTACTAATATATAACATTTATATAACTAAGTAATGAATCATGCTATAACATACATTCCACATATCCATTCCCCTATATATTATAACATTTATGGATATGTTATAATGCATGCATGCATATTGATAGGCATCCTAATCAAAGAAGTAAGAATAAAAGAGTTGAAGGAGCATCGATGGTTGAGTCTGTTATGGAGGTTAGGGACCGCAACTGAATTTACTTTCAATTCTGTTAGAAAGTTGATCGTTTAAAAGAAGGAAGAAACAGAAAGGGACGCATGGAAGTTTGCATATCTGGAGTTAGGAAGGTGCGCTCGAGAATGGAAATTTGTGTGTACCATCGTGTAGTCACTAACGTAGTGTGCCGTTCATCGTCTACTTCTTCTAAGCGATCGAGTAGCAGAGCTCAACGATCGTGTAGTATTTGACAAGAGATCGTGTAGTAATCTGTAAGCGATCATGTAGAAGTTTATAAGTGATCGCGGATATTTTGTAAGCGATCGTCTAATATTACTTGGCAATCGTGTAGAACTTGTAAACGATTGTTTAGCATTTGGTAAGCTAAATATAATTAACCAGTTTAATAATTAATAAATATAATCATATTATATTCTTACCCTATAGTTTGATATCACATATCTACTATAGTAATTTCTTCTCTACTTGATGTAAATCATATTTATATATAATTTCTTCTAAAAGAATGTATCTCATACATTTAGCCAATTACATCATATATAAATAACCAGTCCAATTATATCATATATAATCGAACTTCCTCTTGTCAATTTGAACATTTCAAATTAATCTAAATACTAATTCTCGACTTTATCCAAGCTACCCAGGGGACCTAATGAATCTGTGGCTCGAAGCTCCAATGGTACGTGAATAGCTAACTAAACTTTTTAGCCACGAGATCCACCGTCCATTAACTGTCAAGCATTCCACTAAAGACCAACAGCTGAACTCTTCCTACCACAGATATAACCAATCATGAGTACAATGACCCTTCATAGATGCTCGTAAGTACAACTGGGCGAATTTACCGTTTTGCCCAGGTAGTTACGTCTCACTCCTTAAGTACCATTGATTTCTCTAATGAAGAACACAACATAGTCCAACTATGTGTGAACACCTCTCGGACCAAGAGAAGGTGTGTGGCGCCACATCGTTCAAGCCCTAGAATCAGCCTTTAAGGGAGCTATCTATCTACTTACCCCTACCTCGGGGTAGGAGTGAATTCCATCTTACGTAGCTGAGTTCCCAGCTCTCAAATCAGACGAATCCCCAAAATGGTAGGTTTGAATCGGCGACCTGGCCACTCGCACCCATACAAATCAAAGGACCGTCCTCAATGGAAGGAGTTTTCAACTCACTCAGAATTGAGGTCATGTACCTATGATTATCCTAGTGAAGTGAAGTCTCTGTCATGAACGGTGTTATATAACGAGACGTTAACACTTCGCGGTCAGGTCTTATACAAACTTTTTGTATAGGACGCCCTCACTCGCATGTCCCCAACACGAATGATCAGGATCAGACCATCTGTGACAAGTTATAACACTTGTGACCATTCCACAAAGCGGGCCGCATCCGTAGCATTACCAGGATAAGGTTTCCCTCCTTTATCCATATACTACAGACCATTTTGGTTATCTCTCAAGACATGATCCATTTGTATGTCACCACATACATGCTTAAGTTACATACAGATAACCAGAGATTTTATGTTTATTGGTTTGTGGTAAAGCAAATAAAACACATAACTGATCATAAAACAATATGTGAAGTAAATATCATATATTATACAACACAAGCGTTCGTACAAACTGTTTACAAACTACAAGACTCGAGACTTTAGGGCATCAACCCCAACAATCTCCCACTTGTCTTAAAGCGAAGTGGGGTGTACATAAAACTAGTACAAAACAATAAACTAGGGCATAAAAGCCCAGTACAAGAAAATCTCTCACTTGCCCTAGTCTAGCAGCGGGCAATCCTGTGACCCATGCTCCGTAGGTGACCCTCAAACACTGTAGCCACGAGAGCTTTCGTAAACAAGTCAACAACATTGTGCTCCGAAGCGATCTTCATGACAATCACGTCCCCTCGATGCAAAATCTCGCGGATCAGATGATACTTCCACTTTATGTGTTTGTCGCGCCTGTGACTCCTCGGCTCCTTGGAGTTCGCCACTGCCCCACTATTATCACAATATAGGGTAATGGGCCTAGACATATCTGGAACAAATTTCATTTCTATCAAGAACTTCATGAGCCAGATGGCCTCCTTAGCAGCTTCACAAGCCGCTACGTACTCCGCCTTCATAGTGAAGTTGGCGATGCACCACTGCTTAGTGCTTTGCCACACTATAAATCCTCCGTTAAGAGTAAAGACTAACCCTGATGTGGTCTTGCAAGAGTCCTTATCAGTCTGAAAGTCAGAATCTGTGTATCCAGTAAGGATCAAATCCTTAGAACCATACATGAGCATGTAGTCCTTCGTTCTCTGAAAATACTTGAGGATGTTATTCACTGCGGTCAAGTGACCCTGGCCTGGGTTAGACTGATACCTACTGACTATGTCCCCATTTAGCAGATGTCTGGACGAGTACAGAGCATCGTGTACATCAAACTGCCAACGATAAATGCATATGGGACCCGTCTCATCTCCTCAACCTCTTGAGGCGTCTTAGGACACATGTCCTTAGACAACGTGACTCATGCCTGAATGGTAGTAGGCCCCTCTTGGAGTCCTGCATCGAGTACTTGAGCAATATCTTGTCAATGTACAATTCCTGAGACAGTGCTAGCACTTTGTTCTTACAATCTTGAAAGATTTGTATACCAAGAACAAACTAAGCCTCTTCCAAATCTTTCATTTAGAATTGGGTCATTAGCCAATTCTTAACTGTAGTCAGTAGACCTACATCATTCCCAATGATTAGTATATTGTCTACATAAAACACTAAGAAGACTACTGAAGCGTTGATAATCTTCTTGTAGACACAAGGTTCATCAACATTTTGGTCAAAGCCATACGACTTGATTGCAGTATCAAACCATATGTTCCAAGATCAAGATACCTGTTTCAGCCCATAAATGTACCGATTCAATTTGCAAACTTTTTGCTCTTGACCTTAGGCTATGAATCCCTTGAGTCGCACCATGTAAATGGTCTCCTCAAGATTGTTATTGTCATCTTGACGGCCATTTGCCAGATTTCATAATTATAATAAGTTGGAATGGACAGGAGGATGCAGATCGACTTTTACATGGCAATAGGCGAGAGTCTCCTCATAGTCGACTCCCTCTACCTGGGTATAACCCTTTACCACAAGTCGAGCCTTAAAAGTTTGTACCTTACCATCAACACCTCGTTTGCGCTTGTCGATCCATTTACAACCTATAGGTCTCACCCCATCAGGCCGATCTACAAGTCTCATACTGAATTGAAGTACATCGATTCCATCTCGAGATCCATGGCCTTGACCCATTCATCCTGGTCAACATCCTCCATTGCCTTCTGATAAGACAACGGATCCTCAACGTCGCCATTTGCTACCATAGCAAGGATTTTCGTGAAACCCATATAGCGAACGGGTGGGTTCGCAACCTAATGCGTTATTTTATTGAATGGAAATATGGATAATATACGTTTGATGGATTGCGTTGTGCACTCAAGTTTCCCCAGCGGAATTCAAGTGTAAATTCCCTTGAGTTTCCTGGTAAGTCCAGGGTCGAACACAGGGACTTGTGAAAATAGTTGCATTGGTAATGTTTATGAAAACTTTATGGTAACCAAGTAAATAAATAAAGTGTTAGGTGTTTTATTGCGTTGATGAAAAAGAATTAAATAAAGGCGGCGGATTTGAGAAAGATAGTTGCGTTGATAGATGCAATGAGTATGCGATGAACGGGTTGAGAAGATCTTTAGCTAGGGAATGCATCAACTATGCGATCATGTTACAACCATGCACAACAAGTCATTTCCCAATGTAAATGCGATGCTCCTAAGTCTAGGACGCATGTGTTGAATGCAAAACGTCTATAGAGCTTATCCTTAAGTTTCTACTCTTGTCCTATGCGTTGATGCAAAATGCATGGAAGTAAGGTGACCGCATACAATCATATCTTATCGCTAAGATGCATGCTATGCGTTAATTAAAAATAATGCTCATTCCTAAGCGTCCATCTCTTGTTTATGCGTTCTAATCTGGTTCTTTCAAACCTAGATTCTGACCTGACCTTTCCAAGTCTAGACCCTGTCTTTAGACTACCCTTCTGAGTATCTCTAGTAGACGAATGCAGCATACATAAACAAGATAATCTCAAAGAATGAATAACAAAGAGTGAACAGATATAGAGAAAGGAATTCCATTCTTATAAATGAGTTGAGTACGAAATGATAATGGGAAGTAAAGGTAGAGAGCCTGGTAGCAATTCCTTGCTGACCGAGGCCTTTTATACTGAATCTCTATTTTGATTTACAAATATTCTCGCTTCCGAAGGCATCGACCCTCTCTCTATCTTGGAGCTTCCGATGCTTCCCCAAGCTTATCGGAACGATCTACCGGCACACTTTCTTCCTCGCGTCCACTTTAAAATGAAAGAAAACTATGGACAGAGGCGTGAACTTGTAAAGTTATGAATTAATCGATTGTTTAACCCCTTCTTTGAAGAATGCACTTGGTATTTATAGAGCTTCCATGGTGAAAGGCGGCTTCTCTCTCCCGGTTGTAATGATGGGACAGCTTTAATTCCTGATTGACGTACCGAATAATTATCACCGATAAAGCTAAATGTACTTCGTGACCGTTATCGGCTGTCAACTTAATTTGGATCCAACTGTCATCAGCTTTCTGTCCCATTGCTCTTAATTATCCTTTCACCCGGATGCGCCCATCATGTTGTGCTAACCAAATTGCTACGATCCTTCTTGGGCGAATGTGCGCGAGCACGATCAACGCAAAGCCTTACGGTGAAGTTGCGCTTGACTATGAATTCCTATGATAGCAATTGTTGCATTGCATTAACGCACATTCTGCACAAAAATATAAAGATCAAGTATTCTAATGCGTTGGACGCATGCGACCGCATTATTATAGATTTTATGCTTAATGGACGCAATTTATCATATTTCATCAACGCAATCCAACATTGTTTAAGAACTTAGCACTATGATAACGTGCATTTCTGCCCGTTATCACACCCCCAAATTTAAAACAATGCTTGTCCTCAAGCATACGCTAAAGATTCCTTTAGCAAGTTAACCGCAAAGTTCTTTTCCTAGATTTCTCAAGAATACTTCATTCAAATCCTATATGCCATAATTTCCTTAAGTCTTATTCAAGTCTCTTCCTAAAATATTTCTAAGATTTAGGGATTGCAAGCTTAACTTTCAAAAGGACTTTACTAAATTCCAGAACATCGCATGATTTATTTCAAAAAGAAAATTTTCCACCGGGGTGTCAATTGATTTATCCTTGTACAAAAATTTTCTTTATTGCAATTTTTTTTCTGACATTGTGCTGATCTAAATGCCTTGCCTTCGTTTTGGCTTGCCCCCACGAGTGTCATGTGGAAATCCAACTACGAGCAATGCACTCTTCCTTAGACTAAACTTATACCGATTTGGCATTGGAGTTGCGGTCATTGATTTATGCGTTGATCCTGGTGATTTACTTTCGTTTTGGCTTGCCCCCACGTGTGTCATGCGAACATCCAACTACGGGTAAGTGCCTTTCACAACTTAACTCTTATCAACATGGATTTCAATTGCGTTGACAGTGGAGTTGTTATTCTCAAAAATGTTTTTTTTTGTAGCATGGTCGAAAACAAATACCTCACCCCCAAATTTGAAATGCAACAATGTCCTCATTGCCAAAAAAGATTAAAATAAGTCATGCAATGGTCATAGAATGCATTGTAAAAAGAGTTTGAAAGGAAGCTAGAAAACCCCTAACTTCTAAAAATATTTCATGAGGTGAATATCTTAAGATTAAGTTGACTCTGATATATACGAACGAGATAGAAGCATATTTTTGATCAATGAAATCATACTTGGCAAAGAACAGAAGGCGGTAAACTATTAAATTTATCTACTTGTTAAATGATTGTGGAAATAAAGGAGGATGCGGTGATAAAACTTTGAAAAGTGAAATGCAATGTGATAGCGAAAAATTTGAAATAAGGATAAGGAAGAGTACACTCCCAAATTTTGCGTTGTCGCCTACAGTGTGTATTGATGCATCCATCTTTGCGGCGATCTATGCGTCTATGGATTGCGGTGATTCAGTGAGAACATTTGCTTCTTCTGGTAATATCTTCGCAATCCTTTTCCTTAATCATTGTAAACAGACAAAGAGAGGGTCAAATGATTTTAAAACAAAACAACAATTTTTTATTTATTTTTTATTTTATTTTTTTTTTAGAGAAAGAAGAAAATTATAAGAATGAGTAAGCTGCAGATAGCTTGAATAAAAGTAAAGTGACGAAGGAAAGAGAGTTCAAAATTCATGTAAGAGGGTAGTCCGGAATTTTCAACTTTGCGAAGGCTGTATCTGGTTGGAAATCTCCTTCGCAATATGCCTTGATCCGTTGTCCATTAACCTTGAATGTTCGACTGCCATCCTCGGTGATCAGAGAGACCCTATCAATTTCTAGTGTTCGCGGAGTTCTGAATCCTATGATACAACCTTCTGATTGGTAAGGTCGCTCTAAGGCAGACATGCAGGCGCATTATAGGAATCTCATGGTGCGACCTAATGGAAGAGACCATAGGATGTGTTGACACACTTTCTTCTCCCACTTACTGCGAACAACTTCCCCTATTCACCTTGGTCTTGACTCATGCAAACACTCTCCGAATGGAGTCCGCTTCCAGGGTGGCCCAAAGCCAAGCATAAATCTCACGGTGTGAACTCTTAGGGACGCTAGAGCTAAAAGTACATTCCTTCTCTCCAGCTGAAAAGTTCTCGACGATTAGGGTATAAAATATTTAGCGATACATTTCGGCTAACTAAACATATCCTAAGTCTAGGTGATTCATCCGAGTATAACTTTTATACTGGATTTTTAACCTACAATGTCTAGGTGATAAATAAATTTTATTAACTCACACCGCTTACGCATGCTCATAAAACCGATTTAACCTAACTCAGACGCCGGCTCGATCTCCAGGTAATAGGTGTTTCGTGAACCGTCAACTTAAAAACCTTCAACCTTAGTCATCTTATCTGACTTTTTGCCAAGATCTTGTCGGGTGAGTTTTCTTGTAACTTCGGTTTTACAAGATATCGACCTATATTTCTATGAAAAATGGGATTGCTTGATGGTTAACCCTAAGTAAGCATGCATCTTATATGTATTATAGATTTTAGAAGTCTAGGTTATTTTATAACACTTATAAAATAAATTATAACAATTATAACCCTAGAGCATTCATCTATAACATTCTTCCTTCAAACAAAGATGCTTTAATATAACACTTATATTAAAACTAAGCATGCATAGTATATATTTTATAACACTTATAAGATATAACAAATGCATGTCACATGCTTTTCCTATGGTGGGGTTTTAAGACTATATGGCATACTATATGCACACATAATCAAACAACTTTATACATCACATGCATAGTAGGTAAACAACACTAAAGTGGACCGATTTTGGCATTAATAACAAACAAATAGCTAATTTATTACACAAATCAGTAACCAGCTTCTCGGAATTGGTTTCAAACACTTTGAACCATCTAGAACTGCTCAGAAAGCACTCGAACCAGCCCAAAAACACCAAAAATCAAGTTAAATCGGTCAAACCGGCTCAACCAGGTCAAACGGACTAGTCCAGATCGTCTGGATCAGCTGGTCAACATTTGCTGGGGTGGTCAAAAGGACTTTACTAAATTCCAGAACATCGCATGATTTATTTCAAAAAGAAAATTTTCTACCGGGGTGTCAAATGATTTTATCCTTGCACAAAAATTTTCTTCATTGATATTTTTTCTGACCTTGCTCTGATCCAAATGCTTTGCATTCGTTTTGGCTTGCCCCCACGGGTGTCATGCGGACATCCAACCACGAGCAATGCACTATTCCTCAGACTAAACTCATACCAATTTGATATTGGAGTTACGGTCATTGATTTATGCATTGATCCTGGTGGCTTACTTTCGTTTTGGCTTGCCCCCACGTGTGGCATGCGGACATCCAACAATGGATAAGTGTCTTTCACAACTTAACTCTTATCAACATGGATTTCCCATTGTATTGACAGTGGAGTTGTTATTCTCAAAAATGTTTTTTTTGTAGCAAGGTCGAAAATAAATACCTCACCCCCAAATTTAAAATGAAGCAATGTCCTTAATGCCAAAAAAAATTAAAATAAGTCATGCGATGGTCATAAAATGCGTTGTAAAGAGAGTTTGAAAGGAAGCTAGCAAACCCCTAACTTCTAGAAATATTTCATGAGGTGACTATCTTAAGATTAAGTTGACTCTAATATACGAACGAGATAGAAGCATATTTTTCATCATCGAAATCATACTTGGCAAAGAACAGAATGTGGTAAACTACTAAATTTATCTATTTATTAAATGATTGCGGTAATCAAGGAGGATGCAGTGATAAAACTTTGAAAAGTGAAATGCAATGTGATAGCGCAAAATTTGAAATAAGGATAAGGAAGAGTACACCCCCAAATTTTGCGTTGTCGCCCGCAGTGTGTATTGATGCATCCATCCTTGCGGCGATCTTTGCATCTGTGGATTGCGGTGATGGAGTGAGATCATTTGTTTCTTCTGGTAATATCTTCGCAATCCTATGCCTTAATCATTGTAAACAAACAAAGAGAGGGCCAAATGATTATAAAACAAAATAACAATTTTCTTTTTTTTAGAGAAAGAAGAAAATTATAAGAATGAGTAAGATGCAGATAGCTTGAATAAAAGTAAAGTGATGAATGAAAGAGAGTTCAAAAGTCATGTAAGAGGGTAGTCCAGATTTTTCAACTTTGTGGAGGCTGTTTCTAGCTAGAAATCTCCTTCACAATATGCCTTGATTCGTTGTCCATTAACCTTGAATGTTAGACTGCCATCCTTGGTGATCAGTTCCACCGCACCATGTGTAAATATTTCTTTGATGATGAAGGGATCGGACCAGTGCGATTTTAATTTTCCTGGGAAGAGTCACAATCTTGAATTGAAAAGTAAGACCTTTTGCCCGTCTTAGAGGTTTCTAGCGCATAGGCATTTATCATGCCAGTGCTTGGTGTGCTCTTTATAAATCTTCGCATTCTCGTATGCATTGATTCTCAATTCTTCTAGCTCGACCAACTGTAGTTTTCACGCTTCCCTTGCTTTCTTTAAATCGAAATTCAACTTCTTGACCGCCCACAATGCTTTACACTCTAGCTCCAAAGGCAAATGACACACCTTGCCAAATACCAACGCATAGGGGGACATACCTATTGGTGTTTTAAATGCGGTCTGGTATGCCCACAACGCATCGTCAAGCTTTGTTGCCCAGTCTTTCCGTGAAGGTTTTACTACCTTCTCAATTATCAATTTAATTTCTCGATTTGACACTTCAGCTTGACCATTCGTTTGCGGATGATATGCGGTGACCACTTTGTGGAGGATATTGTACTTGCGCAGCAGCTCCTTGTTACTGTGATGGACAAAGTGTGATCCTTCATCACTTATGATGGCACGGGGAGTGCCAAAACGAGTGAAAATATTTTTCTTCAGGAACTGGGAGACTATTGCCGCATCACTTGCGGCGCATGCTGTTTCCTCTACCCACTTGAGGACATAGTCGACGGCTAATAAAATATAGTGCTTACCATTCGAAGGAGGGAATGGTCCCATGAAATCAATCCCCCATACGTCAAATAGTTCTAGCTCCAAGATAGTGTTCATTGCCATTGCGTTCTTCCATGAAATGATGTCTGTGCATTGACACCAATCACATTTCATTGCATAGTCAACCGCATCCTTGAATAATGAAGGCCAAAAGAATCCACTTTGTAAAACTTTGGCTGCAGTGCATTGCCCTCCAAAGTGCCCACCATATGGTAAGTCGTGGCATTGTGACAATATACGTTGTTAGCAGCATCTGGTATGCATAATCAAATAATTTGGTCTGCACCTCTTTTATACAGATTCGGCTCATCCCAATAATAGTGTCTACATTCATTCTTGAGCTTCTTCTGTTGATGATAGGTGTAATCTTCAAGAAATTGTTCACAAGCCAAATAATTAACAATGTCCGCATACCAGGGCAATTCTTCTATGTGGAACAACTGCTCGTCTAGGAACACAGCACTCACCTCAGATTCGTTCTGATCAACCTCAGGATTTTCCAATCTGGACAAGTGATCTGCAACTTGATTCTCTGTCCCCTTCCGATCAATTATCTCGATATCAAATTCTTGACGGAAGAGAACCCATCTGATCAACCTCGGCTTTGCGTCCTTTTTTGTCATTAAATATTTGCTTGCCAAGTGATCAGTGTGAATGAATACCTTGGTTCCCAACAGATATGCCCTGAATTTCTCCAATGTAAAATCACAGCCAGGAGTTCTTTCTTAGGGGTGGTATAATTTATTTGAGCAGGGTTTAGAGTTTTACTCGCATATGCGATGGGGTACAAAATAGTTTTCTTCTTTTGCGCTAATGCAGCCCCCATCGTATACCCGCTTGCGTCGCACATGATTTCATACTCTAACAATGCGTTGAAGCAATTGTTATTAAACTCAAATTTTCTGTTTGCCTCTAACAATGCACTCAGTCGTCGTGCTATCTTAGAAAAGTCTTTGACGAATCGTCTGTAAAATCTAGCGTGCCCCAAGAAGCTTCGCACAACCTTTACGCTTGTTAGAGGTGGAAGTTTTTCAATTGCTTCAATCTTGCTTTGTCTACCTTTAACCCTTCCCGGGAGATTTTGTGTCCCAACACTATACCCTCTTTCACCATGAAGTGACATTTTTCCCAATTGAGCACCATATTTGTCTCTTCACATCTTTTTAGAATCTTCTCCAAGTTGGCTAAGAACACTTCATAAGTGCCCACATATACGAAGAAGCCATCCATAAATATTTTCACCGAGTCCTCGAGATAATCTGAAAAGATTGCCATCATGCACCTCTGGAACGTGCTCGGTGCATTACAGAGGCCAAACGCCATGCGGCGAAAAGCGAATGTCCCATATAAGCAGGTGAATGTGGTCTTGTCTTGATCTTCAGGAACTATCATGATTTGATTATATCCGGCATACTCATCCAAGAAGCAGTACAAATCATTCCCTGCTAGTCGGTCCAGCATTTGATCGATGAATGGCAGAGGGAAGTGATCTTTCTTTGTGGCTGCATTCAACTTGCGGTAGTCCATGCATGCATATGCGCCATCCAGTGATGGTTCTTTACGTTATTAATTCATTGTTCTCATTTGGGACTACATCATTCCGCCCTTCTTCGGCATACATTGCACGAGGCTGACCCACGTGCTATCTGCTATGGAATAGATAATGTCTTCTTTCAGCCACTTGATAATCTCCTTTTTGACGACCTCTTTCATCGCAGGGTTAAGTCTGCGTTGATGTTCAATTGTTGCTTTGTGGTCGTCTTCAAGACGAATGTGGTGCATGCAGTACGCGGGGCTAATTCCTCTGATGTCGGCGTGCGTTCAGCCAATTGCTCGCACATGTTTCTTAAGAATGCTCATCAGCGCATTCTCTTGATCTTCGCTAAGCGTAGAAGAAATTATCACTGGCAGCTTCTCATTCTGCCCCAGAAATGCATACTTCAAATGGGTTGGCAGGGTTTTAGTTCCAGTGTTGGTAGTTCCACGAGGGAAGGTTGCGTTGTTTTTCTTTCTTCTTTTGGCTCTTCTTCTTGCATTGCGATCATTTCTTCTTCTTTATTTTTTTTGCTACGACTGCATTGCAGGCAGCTATGGATGCATTGGCATCCTCTTCTTCACACTCTTCATTAGACTTTTCTTCTTCAATAAAATTCAAGTCGTCATCAGAATCTTGCAGGTCTTCCTCATCCGAAAATTTCATGGCATGAATTATATTAAATTTGAGCTTCTGTCTGCTTATACTCAAAGTGATTTCTCCCTTGTGCACATCAATTTGAGCACGACTCGTTGATAGAAAAGGTCACCCCAAAATGATGAGTATATCTTTGTCAGCCTCATAGTCTAGAATGATGAAGTCAGCTGGCAAAATAAATTTATCAATCGTGATAAGCACATCCTTCACTTTACCTTCTGGATGAACCAGAGATCTGTTAGCTAATTGGAGAGTCACTGATGTAAGCACAAGCTCCCCACATTTAATTGTCTAAAAATTGATAGCGGCATCAAATTTATGCTGGCCCCCAAATCTCACAAGGCTTTCCCAATATAGAGTCCTTCTATGGAGCAAGGAATAGTGAAGCTCCCAGGATCGCTCATCTTCAGTGGGATAATGGATTTGGAACTTTGCGTTAATGCCACCGTGGAAAATTTGCCAGCGCCTCTCTTCTTAGTTACCATGTCCTTCAGAAACTTGGCATAGGCAGGCCTTTCCTCAATCGCTTCACTGAAATGAGTGTTAACATGTAATTGCTTTAACATAGATAAGAAGCGTTGGTATCATACCTCTTTGTTTTTCTTCTTCCTTAGTCTCTATAGGAAAGGTGGTAACTGAACTTTCACAGTTCCCGTTTCATTTTACTTTGAGGTCGACACAACCTCAGGTTCCACTGCTTCATTTTCTCTTTCTTCTTCTTGCGTTACCGCAATCTCAGGCTCTGTTGCGATGGAAGTCGTTCCACTTTGATCCTTCTTTTCTCCCTCCACAGTCTTTCCACTGCGCAATATCACAACCTGACATTGTTCCTTATCTGATCTCCCTGGGTTGCGTGGAAGTTCAGTAGAACTTAGCAACCCCCTTGCGGTCGACTCTTCAGCTCATTCGCAATCTGGCCTATATGAAATTCGAGGTTGCGGATGGATGTAGCCTGACTTTGAAGCACAGTCTCATTTTTCTCTATGTACTGCTTCAATAGGCTCTCCAGAGAAGAAGATTGCAGTGGTTGTTGTGAGCTACTTGCTTGGTTGCTATGTTGACTGTTGTTGCGTTGAAAGAATCCCGGTGGCCCTTCTTTTTGCACCATAGATTGAAAATTTTGTTATTGATTCTTCCAGGCAAAATTAGGGTGGTTTCTCCACCCAGGGTTGTAAGTGTTTGAAAAGGGATTATTCTTTACAAAATATACAGACTTTGGATTTTGCGGACAATCTTCCATCTCATGCCCATCACCGCAAGTTGCATACTTTGCGGTGTTTTGACTTATTGCGTTAGTTTGCCCACCTTGCGGTGTTGAGCTACTGATCTCCATTCCTTGAATCAAATTCATCATTGCGGTCATTTGGTTTTGTAATGAAACAATAGCACCATTGTTTGCGTTAGAATCTTTAAGTCTTAATCTTTGGTCACTCTCCCTCCAGTCTTCATGGTACTTGGAGATGCGGGTTCAAGCTATTCTTCGCCTCATCGTAAGTTTTGTCAACCAAACCACCGGCGGCTGCCACATTGGCAGCGGTTTGCGAAGTAGGATTCAAACCGTGATAGAAAATTTCCATTTGAAGACAGTCTGGTAGCCCATTATGCCGACAATCCCGGACCAACCTTTTAAACCTCGCCCAAGTATTGCTGAGCGATTCGTCCATATCTTGTTCAAACTTAGTAATAAGCTTTCTTCGTCTTGCGTTCTCGGTAGGTGGAAATACTTTTTCATGAATTTCTCCACTACCAGCTCCCAGAAGTATGAGCGAATAAGCCCATTTCCTAGCCTGATCACAGAGTGAAAATGGGAACAACGTTAGTCGAACTTCTTCAGCAGAGATGTTCGGGAACACAAAAGTATTGCAGATTTCAATAAAACTTCGGAGGTAGGCATGTGGATCCTCGCCACGCCTCCCTCCGAATTAACCCGCAGTCTGGAACATTTGCAGCATCACCAGTTTCATCTCGAATCTACTTCCGTCGAGGGTAGGCCTCATGATTACCGGAGAGAAAACATAGAGGTTTGGCGATGCATAGTCCCTAATGGGCTTATTGCGACCGTTTGCCAACAGAATAGGATTCGACATGACATTGTTATCATTTGGTGCTCCACCTCCAAGCTGCTCCAACATCTCTTCTTTATCGGATTGTGGTTGCTGGTTGCAGTCTCGTAGTCTCCTCCGAAATGTTCTTTCACTCTTCGGGTCAAAGTTCACCAGAGATTGAGAGTTCTGCAAAGAAATCACAAAATTTGCCGTTAACAAATAATTTTGCCGAAGTCCCCGGCAACGGCGCCAAAAACTTGATGCATTATTTTATTGAATGGAAATATGGATGATATACGTTTTATGGATTGCCTTGTGCACTCAAGTTTCCCCAACGATATTCAAGTGTAAATTCCCCTGAGTTTCCTTGTAAGTCCAGGGTCGAACACAAGGACTTGTGAAAATAGTTGCGTTGGTAATGTTTATGAAAAATTTGTGGTAACCAAGTAAATAAATAAAGTATTGGGTGTGTTGTTGCATTGATGAAAAAGAAGTAAATAAAGGCGACAGATTTGAGAAAGATAGTTGTGTTGATAGATGCAATGAGTATGCGATGAACGGATTGAGAAGATCTTTAGCTAGGGAATGCGTCAAACTATGCGATCTTGTTACAACCATGCACAGCAAGTCATTTCCCAATGTAAATGCGATGCTTCTAAGTCTAGGACGCATGTGTTGAATGCAAAACATCTATAGAGCTTATCCCTAAGTCTCTACTCTTGTCCTATGCATTGATGTAAAATGCATGGAAGCAAGGTAACCGCATACAATCATATTTTATCGCTAAGATGCATGTGATGCGTTAATAATAAATAGTGCTCATTTCTAAGTGTCCATCTCTCGTTTATACGTTCTAATCTGGTTCTTCCAAACCTAGATTCTGACCTGACCTATCCAAGTTTAGACTCTGTCCTTAGACTACCCTTTCGAGTATCTCTAATAGATTAATGCAACATACATAAACAAGATAATTGCAAAGAATGAAGATTCCCTCGTTATGCTAGCTAACTGTTTCTCAACCCATTCAACTAATTTAGCTACTCATGCATGAATAACAGAAAGTGAACAGATATAGAGAAAGGAATTCCATTCTTATAAATTAGTTGAGTACAAAATGACAATGAAAAGTTAAGGTAGAGAGTCTAGTAGCAATTCCTTGCTGACCGAGGCTTTTTACACTGAACCTCTATTCTGATCTACAAACATTCCTACTTCCGTAGGCGTCGGCCCTCTCTGTGTCTTGGAGCTTCCGGTGCTTTCCCAAGCTTACCGAAACAATCTACCGACACACTTTCTTCCTCGCATCCGCCTTAAAATGAAAGAAAACTATGGACAGAGGCGTGAACTTGTAAAATGATGAATTAATCGATTGTTTAACCCCTTCTTTGAAGAATGCACTTGGTATTTATAGAGCTTCCATGGTGAAAGGCGGCTTCTCTCTCCCAGTTGTACAGATGGGACAACTTTAATTCCTGATTGACGCGCCGAATAATTATCACCGATAAAGCTAAATGTACTTCGTGACCATTATCGGCTGTCAACTTAATTCGGAGCTGACAGTCATCAGCTTTCTGTCCCATCGCTCTTAATTATCCTTTCACCTCGATGCGCCCACCATGTTGCGCTGACCAAGTTGCGGCGATCCTTCTCGGGCGAATGTGCGCGAGCACGATCAACGCAAAGCCTTGCGGTGAAGTTGCGCTCAACCAATGAATTCCTATGATCGTAATCTTTGCATTGCATTAATGCATATTCTGCACAAAAATATAAAGATCAACTGTTCTAATGCGTTGGACGCAAGCAACCGCAATATTATAGATTTTATGCTTAATGGACGCAATTTATCATATTTCATCAATGCAATCCAACATTGTTTAAGAAATTAGCACTATGATAACGTGCATTTCTGCCCGTTATCACACCCTCAATTTAAACAATGTTTGTCCTCAAGCATAAGCTAAAGATTCCTTTAGCAAGTTAACCACAAAGTTCTTTTCCTAGATTTCTCAAGAATACTTCGTTCAAATCCTATATGCCAGAATTTCCTTAAGTATTATTCAAGTCTCTTGCTAAAATATTTCTAAGACTTAGGGATTGCAAGCTTAACTTTCAAAAGGACTTTACTAAATTTCGGAACATCGCATGATTTATTTCAAAAAGAAAATTTTCCACTGGGGTATCAAATGATTTATCCTTGCACAAAAATTTTCTGTATTGCTATTTTTTTTGACATTGCGCTGATCCGAGTGCCTTGCCTTCGTTTTGGCTTGCCCTCATGGGTGTCATGCGGACATCCAACTACGAGCAATGCACTCTTGCTCAGGCTAAACTCATACCGATTTGGCATTGGAGTTGCAGTAAATGATTTATGTGTTGATCCTGGTGACTTTCTTTCGTTTTGGCTTGCCCCCACGTGTGTCATGCAGACATCCAACTATGGGTAAGTGCTTTTCACAACTTAAATCTTATCAATATGGGTTTCCCATTGCGTTGACAGTGGATTTGTTATTCTCAAAAAAAAAAATCGTAGCAAGGTCGAAAATAAATACCTCACCCCAAATTTAAAATGCGGTAATGCCCTCATTGCCAAAAGAAATTAAAATAAGTCATGCGATGGTCATAGAATGCATAGTAAAAAGAGTTTGAAAGGAAGCTAGAAAACACCTAACTTCTAGAAATATTTCATGAGGTGAATATCTTAAGATTAAGTTGACTCTAATATACGAACGAGATAGAAGCATATTTTTCATCATCGAAATCATACTTGGCAAAGAACAGAATGCGGTAAACTACTAAATTTATCTACTTGTTAAATGATTGCGGTAATCAAGGAGGATGCGGTGATAAAACTTTGAAAAGTGAGATGCAATGTGATAGGAAGAGTATACCCCCAAATTTTGCGCTGTTTCCCACGGTGTGTATTGATGCATCCATCCTTGTGATGATCTTTGCGTCTATAGATTGCGGTGATGAAGTGAGATCATTTGCTTCTTCTGGTAATATCTCTGCAATCCTGTGTCTTAACCATTGTAAAAAGACTAAGAGAGGATCATTTGTTTTTTAATTTTTATTTTTAATTTTTGAGAAAGAAGAAAATTATAAGAATGAGTAAGATGCAGATAGCTTGAATAAAAGTAAAGTGACGAAGGAAAGAGAGTTCAAAAGTCATGTAAGAAGGTAGTCCAGAATTTTCAACTTTGTGAAGGCTGTTTCTGGCTCGAAATCTCCTTCAGAATATGACTTGATTCGTTGTCCATTAACCTTGAATGTTCGACTGCCATCCTCGGTGATCAGAGAGACCTTATCAATTTCTAGTGTTCGTAGAGTTCTTAATCCTAAAATACAGCCCTCCGATTGGTAAGGTTGCTCAAGGGAAGATGTGCAGGCACATTATATGAATCTCACGGTGCGACCTAATGGAAGAGACCAGAGGATGTGTTGACACACTTCCTTCTCCTACTTACTATGAACAACTTCCCCTATTCACCTTGGTTTTGACTCATGCAAACACTCTCCGAATGGAGTCTGCTCCCAGGGCGACCCAAAGCCAAGCATGAATCTCACGGTGTGAACTCGTAGGGACCCTAGAGCTAAAAGTACATTCCTTCTCTCCAGCTGAAGAGTTCTAGACGATTAGGGTATAAAATATTTAGCGATACATTTCGGCTAACTAAACATATCCTAAGTCTAGGTGATTCATCCGAGCATAACTTTTATACTGGATTTTTAACCTACGATGTCTAGGTTATAAACAAATTTTATTACCTAACTCAGACGTCGGCTCGATCTCCAGATAATAGGTGTTCCATGAACCGTCAACTTAAAAACCTTCAACCTTAGTCATCTTATCTAACTTTTTGCCAAGATCTTGTCAAGTGAGTTTTCTTGTAACTTCGGTTTTACAAGATATTGACCTATTTTTCTATGAAAAATGGGATTGCTTGATGGTTAACCCTAAGTAAGCATGCATCTTATATGTATTATAGATTTTAGAAGTCTAGGTTATTTGATAATAATTATAAAATAAATTATAACAATTATAACCCTAGAGCATTCATCTATAATATTCTTCCTTCAAACAAAGATGCTTTAATATAGTTGGATGTTCGCACGACACCGTGGGAACAAGCCAAAACGAAGGTGGGTTTCCAAGAACAACGCAATATGAAAAGAGAAAAATGAGAGAAAATAAAAGAAACAAGAGACAACTCCTCTGAAATTCAAGAGTTAAAGTTGAGATTGGCACACAACCGTAGTTGGATGTTCGCATGACACCCGTGGGAACAAGCCAAAACGAAGGGTGTAACCATGATCATCAGTCTCTAATAAATGACGCAAAGTTTGACCACCGCATCCAGATGTATCAAGTTGTTTTGACAAGAAGAGGTAAACATTCTTTTTAAAACTAGAAAAGCATTTTTTAGCAGAAATTTGTGGTATAGAAAAATAAAGTAGGGCTTTGTTAGGAATTATCAAGGATAGAATGAAATTGTGATGTTAAGTAATGTGCCTAGGTGGAGCATTCGGAGCAACCAATCGACGCAAAATTTAGGATAGGAATTGAACAATATTGCCTTAGTAGAATATATGCTTGAGGACAAGCATATATCTAAATTTGGGGGTGTGATAACTTGTTGAAATACAAGTTATTTATACTGTTTTATTTAGATATTACGGCCAAAAGAAAGGAAAGTTACGTCAATTGTATAGAAATTAGCTAAGAAATGCGAGAATTATAAATTGTCATCAATACATCCACTAACACCATTGCGATGGTAGAAAATAATATTTCAAGTCTGTTTTGCAGGAAATCAAGTCACCGCATGCGTTCATGGCTCAAGATAAACTGAACAACGCATCTACGTCACATTGCGCCAATCATTCAGAAATGAATAAACGATCAATGCAATGACGGTGCATGCGACAATCGATTAAGAGCTAAGCAATCAACGCAACATAAACCGCATACGATAATAAAAAACAACACCGTATACAGGCAAATGATCGAAGATGTGAAGAGCAACGCAAATGCGGAGGATTCTGATGCGTGTACAGCTGACCGTTGTGCATTTCTGACGGGATTGATTGCGTAACAGAAGGAATATTCACTCCACCATTTCAGGAACTGCCTTAACAATAAAGTGGGGACCACAATGCAAAGAGTCAAAGCTTAGCCTATAAATAGCTCCAGCCATTCCACTGAAAAGATATGCTTGAATACAAAGAAAAGTGTATATATTGATCTGAGAGTGACTGGTTGAGCGACTAATCATAGTAGATCCGGGAAGAATTAAGAGACAAGGTCGAGAGGTGAGTCTCCGGGTAAGAATCCTTCTGATCCCCACTGTTGAATCTCTGTATGAAGGTCACTTCTACCAGAGGAGCAAGCCTGAGAGGGAAGCTCTTCTCTTCATCCACTCCACACGCCGGCAAGCAAAACCACCGTCCAGATCTGTGTCAAGATGTTGACACTCTTCTGTATTTGTTTCTATCTCTTGATCATCAATTGTATTAATCTTCTTAGTCTATCATTCATACCATGTATCAGATGCTTAATTCTATAATTAAAAGTTATGATCATTTCCATCTCCATCTCTTTGCCTATTTCCGTTCATCCATATTTCACTTTCTCCATGATGTTTTCTTAATCCCTTGAATAATTAGCAATAATTGAGCCAATGAATTAATTGGGTTAAGGAAATAATTATGTTTAGTCAAAGCATGCTAGACGACATCTTCACCTGTGAGAGTAGAAGTGAAGATGCCATTCCACCTATCGAGAGAGGGTTGGAAGAATGCGTTAACTAAAGCGAGAAGTACTTCCAGAGATAGAAGCAACCTTGCATTCATTACGTTCATCCCTGTTTCACCATAGAGATATGGGAATGTGGCCGATCACCAAGAGGTATACGCCAAGAGAAAGCGGAACCTTAATTATATCTTTAACGCAATTAAAAAACTTGTGATGTTTGTACTAATTATTCTTTCTCCTTCTGATTCATCCATAAAGCCTTGCCATCGCATACCACGATCCTTTGTATAAACTTCACAGTCAGTCTCGAACTCAGCATCATTTATATCATGTATCTTGTATCTTGCATCACGTTAGCTTAGGTTTATTTTTATCGCAATTTATTTTATCTGCACAATTTTACTTTACCACAATTTAATTTCCTGTACAAACACAATCTTTATTAATTGCAAAAACTGGTCGCATATATCACAAATGAAACACACTAACGACAACAATCCCTGTGTTCAACCTCAGATTACTCTGAGAAACTTGCTTTGGAATTATACTTGGTTTCAGCGCAAGGAAACTTGTGACAACACATAGCATACTACAAGAATTTCAGTAATAACACATACATCTAGAAGTAGTATTGCATAAAGTGTAAATAAGCATAACACAACATCCACACTCCATCTCCATCAATTCACGAGTCTAAAAGTTTATGGCAACATGAGCTTGTATGATTCACATTCATATTTGTTCACATGCGTAAAGACTAAAATTATGTCATCACAGAACCAACTCTTGGAACTGAACCTAACAGCCACCTTTAACAATTCCTTGTAAGCATGATCCCTCGCTTTCGGTGCCAAAGTCCTCCCCTAATGAGCCCACCATAGGGAAGAAGCAGATTAGGACTAGAGACTATGTTATCTTATCATCTTATAGGAGATCAAATAAAGAAACGCGCAAATCTACCATCCTTTTGGGGGGCACTCCCAGGATGCCTCGAGGCGATGCGCAGTAACTTTAATCAAACTAATGAGTGAGACCGAGGGATATGCTGTCGTACTTCCCGCTCCCACATACTATGAACACTCTTTCCATCCACCTTGATATTCACCTACCCAAACACCATCCATTAGGGGGACACGCCAAAGGTGCCTTGAGGCCGAGGGTAAATCTCACGGTGTGAACTATTTAGAAGAAACGTGAAAAGTTTAAGTGAAGCATCTTATGCCCCAAGTACCTCCCACTGAATGTTCTACCTAGGGGTTCATTAACCTAGACAATCCGGCTACTGATTTTAGTCAAAGTCATCTTTTTAAACTTTGCTCATAAACAACATTTGTCTATGAAAAATGAACAAGTTTAAGTAGTCACATTTAAACACTTTAATGGATTGTTCTTAACTTGCATGCATGCATCAAATCTATCTAATTCACCTTTCTAGGTAAGTTCCTAGGTGAGGGTGTTATGTTTTCATCAACTTAAATACCCCAGCATAGACATAACCCGCCTTAGACAAAAGGTCCCTTATAGATAGATTTGCTACACTTTAACCTTTTATTAGCCGATTTAATCCTATTAAACTGATTAAAAGATTAAAGTCTTAGGGTTGCTAATCATATTAGAACCATGATCTTAGGTCTATGTGATCCAAGTTTTAAACATTTTAAAACCATGAATTAAACCTAAGTGAGCATGCATGTCTTTCTTGTTCTAATTTCTCTTTAACTTTTAAAAAGAAACTAAAAAACATTGTGCACAACAAAGGTGTTTATAACAATTATAAAGTAACCTATGTGTCATGCTTCTACAATGTCCGATCATTACTATACATAACTTTTATATAAAGAATAATAACCAAGCAAACATGCTATCATTCACCCTTATACTATAACAATTATAATATAAAGATGATGCATGAGCATGCTCTTACATAACTAAATCATGCTTCACTAAATTATAACAATTACAATAAAGGGATGATGCATGATCAATGCATAACCTAAGGTGGGATTTACTATATGTGCATACCATATGACATATTATAAACATACATCGCATGTAATTAATAAAGTATTAATGGACCAGGATGAGCCTTTACAAAAACTGGAATGAAATAACCCTATCTATTACATTTTTCATCAAGCGAACCAGGTCTTGAACTGCTAGGAGGACTCCATCATGTAGTAAACGCCGAAGGTAGACGATCACTCAGCGTGCACTAGACGATAGGTGCAAAAACTAAATGATTGCATAGACGACAACGAGGTTACGAAGCCTGATCGTCTATGTGATCGCTTAACGCGGCGACAGGTAAACGATTTACCTTGCGTTACTAAGCGATTGTTTAGTCAGTTACTAAGTGATGAAGCTTGCTAACCTAACTGATCGTCTAGTGCGCACGTACGTTAAATGATACGTGAGTACCCTGTCATTTACACGACCCAATACTCAGCGATCGCTTACCCATCATATACATGACGCGATCAACCCTTGATCATCTCTTTCCTCGAAGAACTGTAACGTTTGCTCTGATCTTCTTCCCGAACGACTCAAGACTCAAACAGACTTTGAATTACAGACTCGATAACGATTATTAATGCCAAAAAACCCAGGGCCTTTACAAACAACCCAAAATGTAAAAAAATTAAATAAAACCGTGGCTAACATCCACGAAAAGATCCATTAATCCGCACATCCACAGCAATTTAACAATTAAAAAGAGCAGACATGCACCCACCACGAATGTATATTAAATCGTTGCAACAATGAAATTGGAATATCAGAACATGTCTCTAATACCAATTGAAGGATTTCTTAATGAAGAGCATTCATGAGTGCATTCGGATCTTTACGATTTCACCATGACCAAAATACAACATATACATTCTAACATACAGTTATGTAAACAAACAATAATTAACGACATGCTTTGAACAATAAAAATACAAGGAAAAAGTTCTCATACCAGTTAAAAACGCTCTTTAAGATTTGGAACTCAGATGTAGCGGAAGAACCTCCACCTGTACTCTATCGTTCAAAGAATACGTCGGCTGCAGCAGTACAATTAATCATGAACAAGTGAATGCAGCAGGGACGACACCACCAAAATGGAGCCCTTGGTATTCTCGGAGTGAGAACCCAAAGTGTGGTCTTTGGTGAGGTTGGTAGAGGTTGGAGAAATAACTAATCATGTAGACGATAATTGATGACATGCAGATATGCATGTCATCTTAGGCCTTTTACTTAGAATTATGAAGGTTGTTAGGTAGAATATGCATCGATCATGCTAGAAATTCATGAGAAAGAGAGTTTACATCGATCAGCATATCGAATCTCAGCTAACCCACTACTTTGCGTTAATTATGCATTCAATGTTCCATTTTTGTAGCCAATGCAGGAAATGAACGCAAACGCGGAAACCAGACCATCGCATAGACGACCACATATGGAGAAACACTCCATCGCAAGGCAAACGCATCAATCAACGCATGGATGTTGCGGTAATTAGCCGTATGCGTCTATTGCATGGGAGTTGCGCTCGTCAAGCGATTGCGGTCATCATGTAGAGTTGCGGTGATAAGTGAATGCGGTCATTGAATGATTGCGGCTGCGCGATAACGCAACTAATGGGATCAACGCAAGGTAGGTGGAACGAACGCATCAACGCATCTACCTCGAGAAAATCCAAAGCTGATGCTGACATTTCACCTACCACGCTGTTGGTGGTAGAAGTTCAGAAAGGACTAACGCACTGAACGTTAGACTCAGAGCAGTCCAATTAATGTTGTCGGTGACCCAAGCTCTATAAATAGGACTCGATGAG
The DNA here is from genome assembly GCF_027475165.1 of Benincasa hispida. NCBI lineage: Eukaryota > Viridiplantae > Streptophyta > Magnoliopsida > Cucurbitales > Cucurbitaceae > Benincasa > Benincasa hispida. The sequence continues at coordinate 27,603,210 of NC_143478.1, forward strand.
CTGAAATTCATTTTATCCAAGGTTTTCGCTTAAGGTTCGCCTATGGTGGATCCTTGCGATCCAGAAAAACGTGTGAGAAGACGACTGAGAGTTCTTCACCTTCTTCATCCATTCCGAGTGACAACCGGAGCCTTTGACCGAAATTAGATCGAGAGAGAGTCAGCTCCCCACCCATCTATGGCACCACCGGCAGCCTTGACGCACATCCACTAGAAGCAAATCCTTGCTTCCAGCCGGTCATTTCTTTTTCCTTTCTTTTTCTATATTGTATTGTATGACATTTTGAATTAAGAAATTAATACAATGTGTTTTCCAATGCATTTCTCTATTCCTTCGACTCCATCTCCATCTTCTTACTTAGCATATTTACTTTCATTGCAACACTTAGTGGGATTGCTTGGGTATTGCATACTTAGTCATGTGGATTAGGGATATGAAGCATGTAGCAACCCACCGAGAGGTGTGCGTTGTGTAAGTATGTGAATAATCTTATTTTCTTAGTGTGAAGTTGGTGCAACGCCTGTCTATGGGCTAACACATTTCTTGTCTAGAAGTGAAGTTAGCAACAATCAACTGCCCAAGAGGGTAAATAGTTGGACACATTAAGCAAGGTATGCATTGTTCACTAAGGATAGTAGCAACCGTAGGTCAGCAAAGTTTATGCGATTGTCTTGTATTATGTATGCTTCATTCATCCATTAGGGATACTCGGAAGGGTAGTCTAAGGACAGAATCTAGGCTTGGGAAGGTCAGGTCAGAATCTAGGCCTGGAAGAGCCAGATTAGAACACATAAAACAAGAGATAGGCGCTTAGGAATGAGTACTATTTGTTATTAATGCATCGCATGCATCCTAGAGATAGGATACGATTAAATGTGGTCACCTTGCTTTCATGCATTTTGCATCATCGCATAGGACAAGAGTATAGACTTAGGAATAAGCTCTATGGACACATGCGTCCTAGAATTAGGAGCACCGCATTTCCATTGGAAAATGACTTGCCGTATATGGTTGTAACATGATCGCATAGTCTGACGCTGACAAAGGTTCCCTTGTGGTCAATCTTAAGGGTTGCAATGAAAATATCTCCACGTTTTATCTATTTTCCCATTCATTTATTTATGTCAAGGTTTGTCGCATTTCCACCTTTCATGCATATTCTGATTGCGTTGTCTGATAGATAGAAGTAGGAGTAGGATTAACGTAGCAACATCCCCTTCATTCTTTTATTTATACCGCCACATGCACAATCAACGCAAACATATAGTTACAAGTCCCTGTGTTCGACCTCAGATTACCCAAGAAACTTGCGTTCATGTTATACTTGGCGTGAACACAAGAAAACTTGTGGCAGGACGCATGGTCATCGCATACATTGTTGGCGCATTTTCATTCCAACGCATGACCATAGACGCATGGCTATCAACGCATATTTTAGGAACATGCATCACATAATGCGTCCAAGGGAAGTTAGTTGTCGAGTAAAATTGACTGCCAATTTTCGCACATCAATAAGCAAGTGGGAAAGAAAAGGAAGCTATCGTATAGCTAAATGCTTATCGTTTAGAAGAAACTACACAATCATGTAGGTTGTACTAAGAGATCGTTTAGTAAAAAGTGGAAGATCATTTAGAAAACATGGCACACTATGCGATCATTTAGGAAAGCTAAGTGATCGTTTAGGAACTAGTGTTTAGGCGTGAGGTGTGCGATCGTTTAGGCGCTGAGCAACTATCGTATAGGCTTTCGACTATGCACTTGTTTACATTTCCACACCGATGCCATTTTTTTCCAAACCTTTGTAAAATGAAACTAATTTTCATTTTATTCTTCGGTTACCATAACTGAAGGGGTTGTTCCCACTAACGCATGTCCGAGAGGAATTTTAGGTCAATTATCATATAATTAACCAGTTCAATAATTAATAAATATAATCATATTATATTCTTACCCTATAGTTTGATATCACATATCTACTATAGTAAGTTCTCCTCTACTTGATATAAATCATATTTATATCTAATTTCCTCCAAAAGAATGTATCTCATACATTTAGCCAATTATATCATATATAATTAATCAGTCCAATTATATCATATATAATTGAATTTCCTCTTGTCAATTTGAACATTTCAAATTAAACCAAATACTAATTCTCGACTTTATCCAAGCTACTTAGGGAACCAATGGACCCGTGGCTCGAAGCTCCAACGGTACATGAATAGCTGACCAAACTCTTTAGCCACGAGATCCACCATTCGTTAACTGTCAAGCATTCCACTAAAGACCAACATCTGAACTCTTCTTACCATAGATATATTTCTGTGTCCATTGGATATAACCAATCATGAGTACGATGATCCTTCACAGATGCTCGTAAGTACAGCTGGGCCAATTTACCGTTTTGCCTATGTAGTTACATCTCACTTCTTAAGTACCACTGATTCCTCTAATGAACAATACAACATAGTCCAACTATGTGTGAACACCTCTCGGGCCAAGAGAAGGTGTGTGGCGCCACATCGTTCAAGCCTTAGAATCAGCCCTTAAGGGAGCTATCTATCTATGTACTTACCCCTGCCTCGGGGAAGGAGTGAATTCCATGTTGCGTAGCTGAGTTCCCAGACCATTTTGGTTATCTCTCAAGACATGATCCACTTGTATGTCACCACATACATGCTTAAGTTACATACAGATAACTAGGGATTTTATGTTTATTGGTTTGTGGTAAAGTAAATAAAACACATAACTGAGCATAAAACAATATGTGAAGTAAATATCATATATTATACAGCACAAGCATTCATACAAACTGTTTACAAACTACAGGACTCGAGACTTTAGGCTATCAACCCTAACAGTGCCAACCTATTACGTTAATAAAGCCATTTTAAGGATCAATATCCTAACAAATTGTTATCAGAGCAATCACCTGGACAAGCATGGCTCAGAAATATTTTGAAGAGAAACTGGAGTTATTCGACCAGAAGATCTCTGGACAGAGTCGAAATGTAGAAGTTTCCAACCATAGAGGAGAATTTGGCATCGTTAGCGAAGAGCATTGAGCGATTGGGATTGTAGGTAAAGAAACATCAACAAATGCTCATTTCCTATGTTATAGAAATGGCCAAGGGCAAGGCAAAGGTGACGGAAGTGGCAGAAGGATCGAATACCAATAATGTGTGTGGAATAAATAGTTTGGTGAAAGTAGCCGGGGAAGAAGCAATTTACGACTGAAGTAAATTCAAAAAAGTTGAAATGTCGGTGTTTAGCGAAAGTGATCCAAATGTGTGGTTATTCAGAGAAAACCGCTATTTTCAAATTCATAAGTTGACTGACTCTGAGAAGATGACGATGGCAGTTGTGAGCTTCGATGGCGCTGCATTAAACTGGTACCGGTCGAAGGAAGAGAAAGATTCGTTCAAAGATTGTGAAGACTTGAAGAAAAGAATGTTAGTTCGATTCCTATCTTTAAGAGAGGGATCGATCTATGGAAGATTCTTGGATATTACACAAGAAATGACTGTGGAAGCATGTCTAAATCTGTTCGATAAGTTAGTAGCATCATTGCCTTATCTGCCGAATGAAGTTCTAGAAGAGACATTCATGAACAGATTGGCGTCGTGGATAAAAGCGAAAGTTAAATGCTGGGATCCCATCGGGTTAGTGCAAATGTTATCGCTGGCACAACGTGTTGAAGATAGAAAAAATACGCGGCTCATTGCAGGATGGGCGCGAACATACGGAGGTAAGATCCAAAATTCAAACTCTTCGAAATTCAATATAGAAAATGTGATCAAGTTAGTAGGCGAAAGTGAACCGAAAGAGGGAGGGAAGGCCGAAGAGTCATTTCCGATGAGGACCATCACCTTGCGAGTAACGTTGAATAATGATAACCAGAGAGAAATTCCGACAAAAAGATTAACAGATGCTGAATTTCTGTTGAAGAGAGAAAAAGGGCTCTATTTCCGATGCGATGAAAAGTATATTGTTGGGCATTGGTGCAAAGGGTGGGAGTTTTATGAAGACGACGAAGTTAGAGAAGAGATGTTAGAACTGAATATGTTGATGCTGAGTGAAGAAATTTCGCCTATTGCTGAACTCTCTGTGAACTCAGTTGTGGGATTGACGAACCCACGAATAATGAAGATTAAAGGGGACATCAAAGAAGAATCGGTGGTGGTTCTAATAGACTATGGAGCTACCCATAACTTCATATCAGAAGGTCTAACGAATCATCTGCAGTAGAATATCACAGACATGACCAATTACAGAGTAGTTTTGGGATCAGGAATTGTTGTACGGGGAAAGGGAGTACGCAAAAATTTGGAAATGAGGCTGGGAGATTGGAGAGTGTGTGATAGTTTCCTACCATTGGAGTTAGGGAGTGTTGACGTGATTTTGAGGATGCAATGGTTACATTCCTGGGGAAAAATAGAGGTTAACTGGCGGAACCTCACAATGACGTTTACTCATGAGGGTCGGAAGATAACTTTGCTGGGGGATCCAAGTCTGACGAAGGCAAGGATCAGTCTAAAATGTATGATGAAAACATGGGAGACAGAAGATCAGGGATTCTTGGTTGAATGTAGACTGTTAAATGGGGATGAGATAGCAGCTGAGCAAGGGGGATAGAGAACAATCAAATAAGTACCAGAGCTGTCAGACTTGCTCAACCAGTTTCAAGACATATTTGAATGGCCCGGGGATTTACCCCCTCGTCGAAATATTGAGCATCACATTCATTTAAAGGAAGGGACCAACCCCATAAACGTTCGTCTATACATATATGTACATCATCAGAAGGCCGAGATGGAGAAATTAGTGGAGGAAATGCTGGACTCGGGCATCATTAGGCCGAGGACCAGTCCTTATTCTAGCCCTGTTCTACTGGTTAAAAAAAGGATGGTGGATGGAGGTTTTGTGTGGATTATCGCGTCCTCGACACTGCTACTATTTCGGATAAATTTCCAATCCCTGTGGTAGAAGAAATTTTTTATGAACTAAATGGAGTTTCTTTCTTCTCGAAGTTGGATTTGAAGTCTGGCTATCATCAAATTCAAATGAACCGTGGGATGTGGAGAAGATAGCCTTCCGGACACATGAGGGGCATTATGAATTTCTGGTAATGCCTTTCGGTTAAACTAATGCACCTTCTACATTTCAAGCATTGATGAACCATATATTCAGACCTTATTTGTGCCACTTTGTGTTAGTATTCTTTGATGATATACTGATGTATAGTAGAAACTTAGAAGAACACTTGCATCATTTAGAAGTGGTATTATCAGTCTTAAGGGAGCACGAACTCTATGCTAATAAGAAGAAGTGTCAGTTTGCAAAATATAGGGTGGAATATTTGGGGCACATCATTTCTAAACAAGGCGTGGAGGTCGATCCGGAGAAGGTACGAGCAGTGTGAGAGTGGCCGATGCCTAAGACAATGAAGGGGGTGTAGGGATTCTTGGGCTTGTCTGATTATTACCGAAGATTTGTACAAAATTATGGCAGTATAGCTGCAGCTTTGACGTAAATTTTGAAGGGTGGGACATTTCGATGGACAGAGGATGCTCAGTTCGCCTTTGAGAAGCTCAAAACTACTATGATGACACTACCTGTGTTGACACTTCCTGATTTTAGCATACCATTTGAGGTAGAGACCGATGCATCCGGGTACGACATAGGCGTAGTGTTAGTGCAACAGAGGCGACCGATTGCTTTTTACATCCATACTCTGTCCTTGAGAGATCATGCGAAGTCAGTGTATGAGAGAGAATTATTGGCGATTGTTATGGCCGTGCAGAGGTGGTACCCTTATTTGTTAGGAAGACGATTTGTTATCAAGACTGATCAGAAGGCTTTGAAATTTTTACTTGAATAGAGGACGATATAGCCACAACATCAGAAGTGGGTAGCTAAGTTGCTTGATTTATCCATAGTTGAGGTGATATATCGCTCGGGACTGGAGAATGGCTCGATGCCTTATCCATAGTGGAGATAGAGGCTCAGTTGGCTTAAATATCAGCTCCTACTTTGATTTACATAACTATAATTCATAACGAAGTTGAGCACGATGCCTAGTTACAAAGAAATAAAGATCGTGTACTGAGGAAGGAGGACGGAGTACAGGATTTTTCTCTACAGCAAGGCATACTAAAGTATAAAGGGAGGTCAGTACTTTCTAACACCTCTTCATTGATCCCTACAATCTTGCATACGTATCACGACTCTTGTTTGGTGGTCATTCTAGATTTCTGAGGACATACAAAAGAATAGCAGGGGAGTTATATTGGGAAGGCATGAAAGGAGCAGTTAAAAGGTATATGGAGAAGTGTGTAATATGCCAGAAGAATTAGTCGCTAGCCTTGTCACCAGCTGGATTATTGATGCCACTGCTTATCCTTGATGTTGTATGGGCTGACATTTCAAAGGATTTCATAGAAGGTTCACCGAAGCCTATGGGGTATGATGTGTTCTTAGTGGTAGTGGATCGATTGAGTAAATATGCTCATTTCTTTCCTTTGAAACACCCTTTCAGTGCTAGTATTGAAGCAAATACATTCTGTAGAGAAATAGTTAAACTGCACGGCGTGCCAAAGTCAATTGTGTCGGACCAAGACAAGGTGTTTGCAAGTCACTTTTGGCAGAAGTTGTTTCGATTGTCAGGTACCAAGCTCCATCACAGTACAGCTTATCATCCTCAGTCGGATGGTCAGACAGAGGTGGTAAATTGTAATGTGGAAAGTATCTGAGGTGTTTCTATGGAGAGTGGCCGAGAGAATCGATTAACTGGTTGCATTGGGCGGAATAGTGGTATAACACTACGTATAACGCTTCTACTGGCTTTTCCCCTTTTCAGATTGTGTATGGACGACAACCTCCAGTGCTGATTTACTATAGGGATGATTGTACTGCCAATGCGACTTTGGACAAACAAATGAGAGACAGAGATGTTGCATTGCACGTGCTTCAGAAACATTTGAGGGTGGCTCAAGAGAAAATGAAGAAGTTTGCTAACAAGAAGCGACGTGATGTTGAATTTCAAGTTGGTAATTGGGTATGGCTGAAGTTACGGCCCTATCACCAAAATTCAGTTCGGCAAAAGAAGTTTGTGAAATTATCTCCCAGATATTATGGACCATATCAAGTGGTCGGCAGAGTGGGATCAGTAGCTTACAAGTTGAACCTTCCGACAACGGTGTCCATCCATCTCGTGTTTCATGTGTCGTAGCTAAAGAAATTGGTTGGTCAGCCAAGAGGGGAATCGTCTATGGATCCTTTAGTCGATGAAAATAATACTTGGCTATCGGAACCAGAAGTTGTTTTGAGCTCTCGACCTAGGCGTCACAGCAGAGACATGAAGTTTTAGTGAAGTGGAAAGGTTTGCCGGAGCATGAAGCGACTTGTGAGGTATTCGATGATTTCCAGAATTTTACCTTGAGGACAAGGTAAAAGTGGAGGGGGAGGTAATGATAGGCATCCTAATCAAAGAAGGAAGAATAAAAGAGTTGAAGGAGCGTCGACGGTTGAGTCTGTTATGGAGGTTAAGGACCACAACTGAATTTACATTCAATTCTGTTCAGAAGTTGATCGTTTAAAAGAAGGAAGAAACAGAAAAGGACGCACGGAAGTTTGCATATCTGGAGTTGGGAAGGTGAGCTCTCGAGCATGGGAGTTCGAGTGTAACATCATGTGGTCTCTATCGTCTGTGTCATTCATTGTCTACTTCTTCTAAGCGATCGAGTAGTAGAGCCCAACGATTGTGTTGTAATTGGCAAGCGATCGTATAGTAATCTGTAAGCGGTCGTGTAATATTTTGTAAGCGATCGTGTAGAAGTTTGTAAGCGATCACAGAGTATTTTGTAAGCGATCGTCTATTACTTAGCGATCATGTAGAATTTGTAAACGATCGTTTAGCATTTGGTAAGCGATCGAGTAACAACTATAAACGATCATCTAGTCTTGTTTGACTCTTATCGTTTAATAAAGGATTCATTCATCGTTTAGCTGTTCTGCCAACCTGTTACGTTAATAAGGCCCCTTTAAGGATCAGTATCCTAACACATATATTATAACATTTATACTATATGAAGCATGAGCATGCTTTATGTAATTTAAATCATGCATATTCTTATATTATAACATTTATAATATAAAATGATGCATGAACATAAATGCATAACCTATGGTGGGTTTTAAAACTATATGACATATAATATAAAACATATATCATATGTATATTTACTCTAATAGTTGATGAACAAGGATAGGACCTTTAAAAGGAAAAAAAAGGCTAACTATTACAAAATTTGAGTCATTTGGTTCGAAACAGGTGAACCGGGTCTTGAATTGCTCGAACCAAACAGCCCTTCAAAGAACCTCCTTGTAGCTGATCGCGTAGCAAGCACATTGTGTGTCGAGTATGAAAGACTATGCGATCGCATAGCTAATGACTATGCGATGAGCATGATAGTCTACGTGATCGTGTAGCAATCAACCAAGAATTGAGCATCCAATTAACCGCACGATTGTTCAGTGAGTGCCTATGCGATCTTATAGTAAACGCAACACGATCGTGTAACAAACTCTACACGATCCTGTTATATTAGCTATGCGATCGTTTAACAAATGCTACATGATCATGTAGCAAATTCTACACGATCGCATAACAAAAACTACCCAATCGCTTACTTATAGCTACACAATCTAGAACCTTTGTTTCGTCTTTTCCATCGAAACAACACACTGCAACCCTTCTTTGAAGCCTCCGGAACATCATGAGCGACTCAAACTAACAAATTACAGACTCGATTGCAATATTTATGCCCAAAAAAATGTAGGGGCCCTTATAAACCAAATTTGTAAATTATAGAAAGCCTTAAACAAAGAGTTCTATCCCGAAAACATCCATCAACAAAAAAATTTACAACCATTCATCACATAAATAGAATGCATATTGTAAAATCCACCATTACTGTAAAACAATTCAATACAAAAATGGAATTTGGAATCAGAAACCAACAACCTGGCTCTAATACCAATTGAAGGTGTATGAGGAGAACCTTGAGTGGAAGTGGGTCGGCCAAATTTCATAAATTATTGAATACAAAGTTCACAGTAAACAAACAACTAGATATGCATTTAAACCTAAATTACAAAATGCTTTACAAGAAAAGGTTTCAAGAAATATCACCTTTGTAGAACATTTTCTTCACAATTTTCCCTAAACGAACCACGTACAACTTGAAGACCTTCTTCAAGATAAACCTCGAACCAGAAAACCCGGACACTACCACAATGAAACCTTGGTATTCTCAGGGTGAGAACCCAGGAGTGATGGGCTCTAACTATTTTGGTTAAAAGGGAAAAAATTAAGGTGGATGAGGAAGATTGAGAATTGTCTCAAGAACACAAAAAACACAGAATACTTCTGTTATTTTTTTTGTTCAATCGTTCAACAACAACGGTTAACAAGAAGAAGAAAACGATTTTCTTTTATTCTCCTTGCCATAAAGAATATCTATCCCCACTAATGTGGGTGGAGAGAAAAGATGGGGAAGAAGTTATAACTTCCTTCCTTATTATTCAAATAATAATAATATAATATATATAAAAATATGATAACTAACTTATCATATTATAAATATATTAAATTATATATTATATCAAATATAACATATAACCTATAGTTTTAATATTATATCACATACAATATAAACTATAGTTTATTTTTTCTATTTGATGGAATTTAATATAAATCTCGTTTATATTAAATTTAACAACTATGAATCCCATTCATAGAAAAAATATTTGAATCTCATTCAAATATTTATTTCCTCCCAATAAGCTATAATGTATCAAATACATTATAACAATTATATCATATATCATTGAAACAATTCAAATTAAATCCCTATATTAATTTGAACAATTCAAATTAATCCAAAAATTGATTCTCAACTAAATCCTATTGAGCTACCAAAGGGACCTCATGGACATGTAGCTTGAAGCTCAACCAGTACATGAATAATTAATTAAACTCTTTAATTACATTATTCACCATCCGTTAACTGTCGAACACTCCACTAAAGACCGATAGCTGCACTCTTGGCACTACAGATATATTTCTGTGTCCATTGGATATAACCAATTAACATTACAATGACACTTCACAAATTGCTAGTAAGTACAACTAGACCAAATTACCGTTTTGCCCTTGTAGTTACATCTAACTCATTAAGTACCATTGATCCCTCCAATAAACAATAGATCATAGTCCTACTATGACTAAACCCCTCTCGGGCCAGGAAAAGGTGTGGCACCACATTGTTCAAGACCCGGAATCAGGCCTTAAGGGAGCAATTTATCTACTTACCCCTGCCTCGGGGAATGAGTGAATTCCATATTGTGTCGTTGTGTTCCCAGCTCCCCAATCAGATGAATCTCCAAATTGGTAGGCTTGTTAAGTTGGCGATCTAGCCACTCTCACCCATACAAATCAAATTATCGCCATCATATGCAGAAGTTCACAAATCACTTAGGATTCATGTCATGTTACCAATAGTCATCTTGGTGAAACGTAAGTCTCTATTATGAATGACATTATATAATGAGACTAAACATTTCGGGGTCCAATCTTATACAAACTCCTTTGTATAGAATATCCCTGCTCACATGTCTATACATGAATGATTAGAATTAGATCATTTATAACACTTTACAATAATTGCAACACCTACAAAGCAGGCCATTCTCGTAGTGTCACTAGGATAAGGTACTCAGTCTTATCCATCTACTACAGACCATTTAGGTTATCACTTAAACATGATCTACCCGTATGTCTCCAGATACATGTTTAAGTTACAAAGATAACCTTGGATGTTAGTTTATTGGTTTGTGGTTAATACAACTAAAATATCATATATTTTATATACAATGAATAAAATATCAAATATTTTATTAAATACATAAAGAGTTTGTTCAACAATGTTTACAAACTATAAGACCCTACGAGATTTAGAGCATCGACCCCAACAATTAGCTGACTCAATAAGCCTACCATTTTGGGATATGTTCGAGTAGAGAGCTAGGAACACGACTAAACAAGATGAAATTCACTCATTCCCATCTTTAGGAAAAGTAGATAAATTACTCCCTTAATAGCTAATTTCGGGTCTTGAACATTGAGGCCTTGATAGCTTGTAGAAATACAAGCTATTGTAGCCTTTTACTTAGAACTATGAGGGTTAACAAGCAGAACATGCATTAATAATACTAAGAATTCATGTGAAAAGTGAGCTATATTATGCATTATTCTGCGTCAAAATGCCTATTTTTGTAGCTATCGCAAGAATCAATCGCATGTGTTGATCCCAAACCATCGCAAAGTTGATCGCATGCGTTGATCTTCATGAAGACCAGTTCGACGTATGAAATTCCGTAGCTACAGAGTGATAATCGTGATAGAAGGTCGATCACAAAGTGAGTGGAATGCGTTGATACTTCAGGAGAAACAAGCGTGAACGCATACCTTGGGAGTATCAAAGAGATAAGATGATGTTGACATTTCACCTACCGTATCAGAAGTGGCAGTGATTCAGAGCGGGACCACCAATGCTGTCGGCATTTGAGCTTTACAAATAGAACCTTAGAGCCCAAATTCAAGGTGCCTTAAGAAAGATCCTTGTGATCACAGATGATAGCATGAACAGAAAGTCTTTGAGGATTCTTCACTTCCATAGCCCATTCCGAGTGACGACTGGAGTTACGCTGGAGCTAGAGCTCAAGAGATACCTCTCCACCATCCATCCATGGCGCCACCAACAGCCTTGACGCACTTCGGATGAAAAGCAAGAGACTGTTTTCATCTAGCCTTCCACCTCTCCTCTTATCTCTGCATTGTATTATATTTTGGCTTAAGAGATTAATATATTTTGTAATCAATGCATCTCTTAGTTCCTTCAGCTCCATCTTCTTCTTTATCATCGTTTACATTCATCGTTTAGTTATCAAAGGTAGTCGTTGATAACTTGTAGAAATACAAATTATTTATACTGCTTTATTTAGATATTGCGGCCAAAAGAGAGTAAAGTTGCGTCAATTGTATGAAAATTGGCTAAGAAATACAACAAATATAAAATATCGCAAATACACCCACTAAGACCATTGAGATGGTAGAAAATGATATTTCAAGTCTGTTTCGTAGGAAACCAAGACACCGCTTGCGATCAAGGCTCAGAGAGAAACTGAACAATACATCTCCATCGCTTTGTGCCCGTCAAATCAATACTGAAGAGACGATCTGACGGCGCAATGCACCAGTCGATCCAGAGCTGAACTTCAACCTCATGCAGTAATAAAAACAACACTGCATACAGACGCACAATCAAAAGATGCAAATGAGCAACGCAAACGCGGAGGATTGTGACACATGTACAACTAACTGTTGTGCATATTCAACGGATTCATTGCATAACAGAAGGAATATTTATTCCACTATTTTCGGACTTTCCATAACAATAAAGTGGGGACCACAAGTCAGAGAGTCAAAGCCTTCAGCCTATAAATACCTTCAAAGAATCCATTAAAAGGATATACTTGATACGAGAGTATAATTGACACGAGGCTATTGAGAGAGAGCTGAACTAAGTGCTGATCGGAGGAAATCCAGGAAGAGAAGAGACAAGGCCGAGAGGTGAGTCTCAGTGCAATTCTGCCAAATTCCCGCCGAGAAGCTCTGTACTTAGATCCCTTCTACCGGTTGAGCAAGCCTAAGAGGGAAGCTCATCCTTCTATTCACTTCATAGACACCGGCAAGCAATTCTCCATTCCAGATCTGTGCCAAGACGTTGGCACTTATTTGTATTTGTTTCTAACTCTCATTCATCAATTGTATTTCATCTTCTTAATCTCTTCATTCACAACCATGTATTAGACGCTAAATAGAATTATTAATTGTCATGATCATTTCCATTTTCCCTTGTCTGTCTATTTTCGTTCCTCCATTAATCGCTTTCTCCACGATGTTTTCTTAATCCCTTGGTGATTAATATGAATTAAACAAGTAACTTAATCTGTGCTAAAGAAATAAAGATGTTTAGCTAAAGCATGCTAGACGACATCTTCACCTGTGAGAGCAGAAATGAAGATGCCATTCTGATTTGTCGAGAGAAGGTTAGAAGAATGCGTTAACTAAAGGAAGAAGTACTTCCAGAAATGGAAGCAACCTTGCGTTCATCACGTTCGTCCCTGTTTCACCACAGAGATGCGGGAAATGTGGCCGATCACCGAGAGCTGTATGCCAAGGGAAAAGCGGGACCATACTTATTTCTTTAATGCAATTAAGAAACTTGAGTTGTTTGCATTAATTATCCTTTCTCTTCTGTTTCATACATAAGCCTTGCCACCGCATAACACGTAATTTACTTTATCGCATTTTTAAATACCTGTACAAACAACCTTTTTATAAATTGAAAAACCCCTGGTCGCATATATCACAAATATAACGTAATTAAGATAAAACAATCCCAGTGTTTGATCTCGGATCACACTGAGAAACTTGCGGTGAAATTATACTTGGTTTCAACGTAAGGAACTTGTGACAACGCATAGTATACTAAGAGATTCTCACAAATAACGCATATCTAGAAGTAGTATCGCATAAACTAAGTGCGTCTGAATAAGCATAACACAGCATCCACATTCCATTCACATTCCAAGTCATTGAGTTTATGGTAACATGAGCTTGTATGTAGCTTGTATGATCCATCATTCATCACAATCCATATGCCTATTTAGAATCACCGCATCTTAAGTGTTTTATGGCATCATTGTATAGCTTTTGTCGTATCAAGTATATGGCGCCGTTGCCGGGGAACTGGTAACGGGGACATGGACTTAAACCTTGTTTGCATCATTGTATAGTTTATGTCACAACAAGTTTATGGCGCCGTTGCCGGGGATTGGTTAACGGTTATTGTTTGAGTGTGTTTATGGTATTTTGCAGTACAGATATCTTTGTACTGACTATTCAATGCAAATAGCAGTCTGACGGCTTATGAGCTCTGATACCGAACCAGAATTTGTAGCTAACCCAGAGATCGAGCGTACCTTTCGTGCACGGGCACGTTAGAATCGAGCAAGGCGAAAGAGAGCAGTTGATATGGCAGATAATATGGACAATGCGGCTCTCGCAGGAAATCAAGGGGCGGTATGGCCAGCGCAGGACCCAGTCTTCCTTGCTGCTGACCGTAACATTCCCATGAGGAACTACACGGCGCCCAACCTATACGATTTTTCACCTGATTTCGAAGCCTACTGTAGAGGAAAATGCAAGGTTCGAAATAAAACCAGTCATGCTCCAAATGATCCAGAATCGGGGGCAATTTGGGGGTCTGCAAGGTGAAAACTCGCATGCCCACCTGACAAGTTTTGTCAAAATGTGCGGCAACTTCTCACTACCATGTGTTACCCCTGAGGGTATTAGGCTTTATCTGTTCCCTTACACCTTGAGGGACGAAGCCAAGAGGTGGGCTCACTCACTAGAGCCAAATGAGATTACATCATGGGATCAGCTGGTTGAGCGATTCATGAAGAAGTTCTTCCCACCCGCCGTCAATGCAAGGCGAAAAAAGAAGGTGCTGAACTTTGAGCAAATGGATAATGAGACCCTGAGCACCGTCTGGGTGTGATTTCGAAGATTGGTGAAAAACTGTCCGCATATCGGAATACCCGATTGCGTCCTGATGGAGACATTTTACAATGGCCTAAATAGATCGACACAGGCAGTTGCTAACACCTCCGCGGTGGGAGGTTTTATGGACAAGACCTATACCGAGGCCAAGGTCACCCTTGACCGCATATCGCAGAACATGAATGACTCGATTGATGATGGTTATGGAGGTAAAGGCTCTGAAAGAAGAAAGAATGACACTGCCATTGTCCCTGCGGAGACAATGACCACACTGGTCGCATAGATGGCCACAGTAACCTCAATTCTCCAATCGATGGAAATCAATCAAGGAGCCATCCCCCAATAATCAACACAACCCGCTGCACTAGCTCAAGTGGCCGCAATAAGTTTCGTTCATTGTGGAGGGGCTCATGTAGTAGAAATGTGCCCATCGAATATCCAGCAAGTATACGCCATCCAAAACAACCCCTTCAGTAACACCTACAATCCGGGTTGGAGGAACCATCCTAATTTCGGTTAGGGAGGGAATCCAAACCAAGGGGGCCTAGCAACCATCAAAGTGGCAATAGAGGGAACCCTCCTTCTTTTCACCATAACTTGAATCAGGGGCAACCAAGGCAATCGCATAATCAGTAACCTTCATCTTCAAACACCTCTAGAAGCTCATTGGAGGCCCTGCTAAAACAATATATGGACAAAAATGACGCAATGATGCAGACGCAAGCATCTTCAATATGAAGCTTAGAGATTCAAGTGGGCCAGCTGGCTTCTGAGCTTAGAAACAGAACACCTGGTATGTTGCCCAGCAACTCCGAAGCCCCAGGATCTAGTGGAAAGGAGCAATGTCCCTAGGACATTGGGCAGGCAAGCTGAACCGCCTGCAGAGGTGTGGACTGCGTTCATTCAAGGAAACGCATATTCCGGTCCATATCTCACATCTATGTTTAAATGCTTTCTTTAATTCTTGTCTTTATGAATTTCTGAATTCTGTCATTTATTGCTTCGATTAATTTGTTTCATGACTTTATGAATTTATTCTTCATTTACTCTCTTGCATTTATTTCTGTGTTTTCTTTAATTCCTTTAACTTTCCTGTATTTAATGTGTTATTCTTTAATTGGTGAATGATTGAGTAATGAGAAGAAATTTTATTACCGCAAGTCATAACAACTTGCGTTGATGAAAAAAAAAATAATAAAATAAAATAAAATAAAAATAGAAGAAAATAAAACACATCCAATATGCATAGCGATAATGGACGCATTTTGAACTAATAAGATGCGTTTTGCGTTCATCCAACTCAAATGTGTTGAGCTGAGGGGTGTGTTGCGCGCGCGTGTGTCCTTTGCCCGTCCTTAGCAAAATGCACTATATTGAGGTTGTGTTGTGCTGGTAGCAATACTGTGCGCCCGATCCTCCAGAAATGTGTTTAGTTAAGGGGTGTGTTGCGGGGATGTATACGTTGTTGCCCGTCCTCTGCGAAGATGCATTTGCATTAGTGAACACATTGCGTTAATCTTTTCCTTGCGTCCATTCAAATAAAATATTAAAGATAATTCTTTTTTGCAAAAAAATTGAGAAGTCCAATCGTTTCGTATTCCAAAGAAATGATAGGACGTTTTTCTGAAATTCCATAAATGAGGGAAGTTTGAATGGCGAGCCTTTTGAGTGTCTCGAGGCCTGCTGCCGTGAAAATCATGTTGGGCCCAATAAGGCCCAACCTATAAATAGGAACTTCCCCCGTCTGTGAATACTTTACCTCTTTTTGCAATCTGAAAAACCCTAGCGCCCCTTGCATACAGAGCTTTCTTCTTCCCTAAAACCCTAACGTGTTCCAGCTTTCTTTCAACTAAGCACCCATGGCGGACTAAGCTTTGTAACGCGTATTTTTAGTATGATGCAAGTCCATGCCTTAACTTGATGATATAGATTTCATGCGATGATAAGTGATACTACTTCTAGATATGCGTTATTAACGAATGTTCTTCTAGTATGTTGTGCGTTGTCACAAGTTTCCTTACGTTGAAATCAAGTATAATTTCACTGCCAGTTTCTCGGTGTGATCCAAGGTCGAACACAGGGACTGTTTTAGGTTATTGCGTTATGTTTGTGATATATGCGATCAGGGGTTTTTCAAATTAATAAAGATTTTGTGTACAAGTAATTAAACATGCGATAAAGTAAAGTAAGCGGTAAAAATGAAAAAATAACATAAATTGCGTTAAAGTAAATTGCGGTAAAGTAAATCTAAGCTAAGATGATACAAGCTATAGGTTTCATGATACAAGATACTGAGGTCAAGGTTGGCTGTGAAGATTATGCAAAGATCGTGTAATGCAGTGACAAGTCTTATGTGCGAAGTAGAAACAGAAAAGATAACTAATATAAACAGCGCAAGTTCCTTAATTGCGTTAAAGATATAAGTACTGTTCCACTTTTCCCTTGGCTTACACCTCTCGGTGATCGGCCGCATTCCCACATCTCTGTGGTGAAAGAGGGACGAACGTAATGAACGCAAGGTTGCTTCCATCTCTGGAAGTACTACTCGCTTTAGTTAACGCATTCTTCTAACCTTCTCTCGACAGATCAGAATGACATTTTCACTTTTTCTCTCACAAGTGAAGATGCCGTCTAGCATGCCTTAGCTAAATGCATTTATCTCTTTAGTACTAATTAAGTTACTCGTTTAATCCATATTAATTACCAAGGTATTAAGAGAACTTCATGGAGAAAACAATTAATGGATGAACGAAAATAGACAGAAAAGTGGTAATGAAAGTGATCGAGACATTTAATAAAACTATTTAGCGTCTGATACATGATTTGTGAATGAAGAGATTGAGAAGATGAAATACACTTGATGAAATAGAGTTAGAAACAAATACAAATAAGCGCCAACGTCTTAGCGTCGATTTGGATGGAGATATGCTTGCCGGCGTGGATGGAGTGAACGGATGAATGAGCTTCCCTCTCAGGCTTGCTCAACCGGTAGCAGGGATCTAAGCACAGAGCTTCACGGCGGGGATCTGGCAGAATCGCACTGAGACTCACCTCTCGGCCTTGTCTCTTCTCTTCTCGTATTTCTTCTGATCAATACTCAGTTCGGCCTTTCTCTCAATAATCTAGCCTTCATTAGCCCTCGTATCAATTATACCCATATCAAGTATATCTTCTCTGAATTCTATAGGGGTATTTATAAGTGAAAAGCTTTGACTCTTGGCTTGTGGACCCCACTTCTTGTTATGGACATTTCAAAGATGGAGGAATAAATATTCTTTCTATTATGCAATCAGACCGTCAAATCTACACAACAGTTAGTTGTACACGTGTCACAATCCTCCGCGTTTGTGTTGCTCAGCTGCATCTTTCGATCGGTTGCTCGCATGCGGTGTTGTTTTTATTGCCGCATGCGGTTGAAATTCAGCTCCGGATCAACTATCGCATTGCGCCATCATTGCGTTAATCGTCTCTTCATTGTTGATTGACGGGCGCAATGTGACAAAGATGTGTTGTTCAGTTGTTGAGTCTTGATCGCAAGCGGTGACTTGGTTTCCTGCAAAACAGAGTAGAAATATCCTCTTCTCCCATCTTAATGATGTTAGTGGGTGTAATTGGTATAATTTATAATTATTGTATTTTTGAGCTAATTTTCATACAATCGACGCATATTCCTTCACTTTTGGCCGCAATATCTGAATAAGACAGCATAAATAACTTGTATTTCTACAAGTTATCAAGCTTCCCAGCCTTCTGCTTCACCCTCAACCCCTTCCACTGACCACATCTCCATGCGAAAGGCAGCATTCCTTACTACCAGTTGCCGTCTTGCTGCCCAACCATACACTGTCC
This sequence comes from Benincasa hispida, assembly GCF_027475165.1. Classification (NCBI taxonomy): domain Eukaryota; kingdom Viridiplantae; phylum Streptophyta; class Magnoliopsida; order Cucurbitales; family Cucurbitaceae; genus Benincasa; species Benincasa hispida. Next base: position 27,621,751 of record NC_143478.1, read on the forward strand.
TCAGAATCACTGGTAGACCCCGAAGAAACCCTTTAGTCGTCAGGCCTCCTCAGTTCAAGAGGGGGCAAAGCACTAAAATCACCCCACTCCCAACTCCAGCAGTCTCAACTAAGAGCGAGAAGAAGAGACGAGAAAACAACGAGGTATGTGGAAACATTCTGAGTAACTTGGAGGAAGGAGGAGGTCTACCTGAGGCAGGGGTTGTAAACTAACCACTATCTGCGGAGGAGGTGATGATGGTGGTGACTGAGGAAATGGCAGTGGTAGAGGAAGTGGAAGTGACGGAGGAAGTAGGAGAAAAGGAGACAAGAAGAAGAAGTCTGGCTTTAGAGACTCCTGAGGAAACTAGGCAAGTAGAATCCTATGACGGACCCATCAGAGTCGCGTTAGAAGAAGTCGCGGCAGAGAAGCAACAAGAGGAGAAAAAGGAGAAGAAGGAAAAGAAGGTTGGAGAAGGTGAGCCATCCCATCATCGCAAAGAGAAGAAGAATAAATAAAAGAATGAGGATGAAGAAGATGAAAAGGCCAAGTTAAGGATGAAGAAAGAGAAGAAAGAAAGGAAAGAATGCAGGTGTAAGGAAAGGCGCATGAAGAAGGAAGAAGAAAAGAAGAAGAGAGCTGCAAGCCCAGAGATGGATGGAGAATTCACCTTCGTAAGGGAAGACAGGGGGGAAACAGTGCAACTTAAGGAGTCGGTGCAACCTGAAACAATGCAAGTTGTTGCGGCTGACAAAGGCGAAGAAGGAGAAGTTACCCCCCCTCCCCCGATGCGGCGTCACAAGGAGAATACGCCGCAAGAGTCTACTGTTGACCCCTTATTTTCAATCAACGCATTAGAAGAAAAGGAAAGGAGGAGGAAGGAAGAGGAAGAGAAACAAGAGAAAATGGATCGGACGAAACTCATCATCGCAGAACGTGATAGAAGAAGAAGACTTCATGATGAGGAAGTTCACCGCAATAATGAGATCTCAAGGCTTGAAGAAATAAGGCGGATTGAAGAGGAACAACGCCTTTTGTTGGCCTCTGAGCAGTTTGTGGAGGAGTTTGAAAGAGAAGTGAGAGAAAAGGAAGAAGAAGAAAAAAAATGAGAGAAAAGAAGGAAAGGAAGTGTGAAGCCAATAGGCAGCGTTTACTTAAGAAGAAGGGCAAAGAACTTGTCGAGCGAAGGAACGAGGAACAACGCAAGGAACAGGAAAGAAGACAAAGGCAAAAATCCCGTCTTGTGTTGGCCAAAGGAAAGGGCAAAGCGGTCGTAGAAAGCAGCAAGCCCGCGTTGGCAAAGGCGCATCCATCCAAAAAGAAAGAAAATAACAACTTGTTGATGGAAATGGGCTTTTACCCTGCGCCAACGCCACTACCAAATCTAATCACGAGCGTGATCGTGGAGCATGGTTGGGACACATTTTTTGCCAGTGCCCAGCCATTGTTGTTCCAAAGGTAGTGCGCGACTTCTACCATGGACGGCTGCATGGCACCAAGGATGTGGTGACCATAAAAGGGCAAGTGGTGCCTTTCAGCACAAGAAACATCAATGAACTATACCAAATGAAGGATAACCGGGATGCACCGGGCACCAAAGTCATTGATGATCCCATGGAAGAACAGTTGGAAGATGCACAGCGAGTATTAACGCAACCGGGCACTAAGTGGTCGGTTTCCTTAAAAGGCATCAAGACCATGGCGTCCAAGACTCTGTTTTCGGAGGTAAGGCTTTGGGTTTATTTGGTTAAAAAGCGACCGATCCCAAATTCCCATGACAAGACCATTTCAAGGGATCGAGTTATGGCCGCATGTTGCATTGCGCGTGGTATCCCAATCGATGTAGGCCGATTGATCGCAAGTCAAATTCGAGGCTTTGTGGGGCATATTAGAGGACAATACTTCTTTTCATGGACTGTCTCAAGTCTGTGCCTGTCAATGGGTGTAGGCATTGAGGAGGAGCCTAATAACTTGTAGAAATACAAGTTATTTATACTGCCTTATCTAGATATTGCGGCCAAAAGATAGTAAATATGCGCCGATTGTATGAAAATTAACCCAGAATTACAATAATTATAAATTATCGCAATTACACTCACTAACATCTTTAAGATGGAAGAAAAGAAGATTTTACTCTATTTTTCAAGAAACCAAGTCATTGCTTGCTCTCAAGGCTCAAGAAGAACTGATCAACGCATCTCTGTCACAATGCGCCCATCAATCAACAATGAAGAGACGATTAACACAATGACGGTGCAATGCGACAGTCGATCCAGATTTTACTTTAAACCGCATGCGATAATAAAAACAACATCGCATGCAAACACTCGATCAAAAGATGCAGCTGAGCAACGCAAAAGCGGAGGATTGAGACATGTGTAAAACTAACGATTTTGCAGAACTGACGGTCTGATTGCATAACAGAAGGAATAATATCCCTCCATCTTCAAAATTTCCATAACAACAAGTGGGGACCGCAAGGCCGGAGTCAAAGATCCTCACCTATAAATACCCCATAGATTTCAGAGAAAATATATGCTACTAGATACGAGGCTAATTGTTGCTAAAGTGTTTAGAAAAAAGGTGAGCTGGGATCGTAACTGAAGAAATCCAGGAAGAAGAAGAGACAAGGCCGAGAGGTGAGTTTCAGTTCCATTCTGTCGAATACCCACCGAGAAGCTCTGTGCTGAGAACCCTACTACCGATTGAGCAAGCCTGAGAGGGAAGCTCATCCATCCATCTGATCCATCCAATCCGGCAAGCAAATCTCCACCCGAATCGGTGCCAAGACATTGGCACTTGTTCGTATCTGTTCTATCTCTTTTCATCATTGTATTTCACTTTCTTTATCTCTTCAATCACACACCATGTATCAAACGTTTAATAGATATATTAAATGTTTCGATTGCTTTCATATTCCATTTTTTGTCTACTTCCGTTCCTCCATGAATCACTTTCTCCATGATGTCTTCTTAATCCTCTAGTAGTTAATATGAATTAAACGAGTACTTAACTTGTCTTAAATAGATAACTACGTTTAGCTAAAGTATGCTAGACGGCATCTTCACCTGTGAGAGCAGAAGTGAAGATGCCATTCTAACCTATTGAGAGAAGGTTAGAAGAATGCGTTAACTAAAGCGAGTAGTACTTCCAAACATGGAAGAAACCTTGCGTTCATTACATTCGTCTCTGATTCACCACAGACATGTGGGAGAGCAGTCGATCACTGAAAGGTGTACACCAAGAGAAAAGCAGAACTATACTTATAACTTCAATGCAATTAAGAGACTTGCGTTGTTTATATTAGTTATCTTTCTCTTTCTGTTTGTACATAAGGCTTGCCGCCGCATTCCATGTTCTTTGCATAACCTTCACAGCCAGCCTGGACCCCAACATCTTGTATCATGAAGCCTGTATCTTGTATCATCTAGCTTAGGTTTACTGTACTTATTTTATTATCACATTTTACTGCTTTCCTTTACTTTACCGCAATTTTATATACTTATACAAAACACTCTTTAAAGATTGAAAAACTTGGTCGCATATACCACGAACATACCACAATAACCTCAAACAGTCCCTGTGTTCGATCTCGGATCACACCGAGAAACTTGCGGTGGAATTACACTTGGCTCCAACGTAAGGAAACATGTGACAACGCAAGGCATACTACAAGAATATTCATCAATAACGCATATCTAGAAGTAGTATCGCATATTTGTCCATATGTTTAAAGATATAAAATCTGCGTTACAAGATTATAGCACCGTTGCCGGGGGAACTGGTAATGGGGACATGGACTTGTTCATTCATTCATATCCATATTTGTATCAGCGCATTGTTTAAGAATAAAATTTGCGTTACAGAGCCCATGCAAGAGGTCCATGGCCTCATCAATATCAAAATCCTGAGGTTGCTCCTCAAAGACTCCCCACATTGCCCAGAGTTACCTTTAAAGAGGCCCGCAATCGATCTCAATGCGCTGCAAGAACCCAGGCTAAAGAGACAGCGCAGAGATGATAAGGGAAAGGGGAAAATCCAAGAAGAAACAATGCAAGATCCAGAACCTTTGGACCTCTTACCCTTAGTAATCCACCCTCCAAGCCCTTCTAGCCCACCCACACAACCTTCTTCTCCACTCCATGAGCATTTTACCAACCTTCTCCTCACTCCAAATTCTCTAACTGCATACCCACCAATTTACTCACCTGCAGCTTCATCACCGCAACATTCCATTCCACCGCCGTATATTGGTGACCCATACGATTTGGGTGAAGGCACCTCTGCCCAACCCCAAAACGATGCTGGCGAGACATTGCAGGCACAACCTTCCATCCCCTTCTTGGTTGCAAAGTTAGCTGAAATGCGGTCCCTCTTCTCCCAACAACAACAACTCTTTGCTCAACAACAAGACTTCTTCAAACAGAGATTTGATGTGGTAATAGAGCAAATCGACGATATACAGCGCAGTGCTGCTACGTCAAGGGAGCCGTTGATCAATATTCAGCGCAATATTTATAAAGTCCATCGCCACCAAAGACAGATTACGGAGCGCAACCATGAGTACTTTAATTTTCTCACAGGATATCTTCATAGTCCCATGGTGCCTCCGCATCTCAGGCAGTAATTAAATTTTGAAGAAGCTCCTTTAGTACCACCAAAAAATCCTCCTCCAGATCCTTCTGCTCCTCAACAATAATCTTTACATTTTTATGCAGTCATTCTATACTTTTATTCAATTCATTAATTTTTTTAAGTTAATGAAAATTATTTGATTCTTTGTATAGGCAACAATTTTTATATTGCGTTACTTTTTAATTATTTGTATACTTTGTTAATATTCAATACAATTGAGTAAATATTCTCTCCAATTGCCTGTGCCATCCTTTGTCAATATTTGCGATGTTCGTGATCTTTTGTTTTTGCGTTCTTCATTGCACTGCCATGATGTATAATATGTTTATACTTAGAAATATTTCCCATACTTTGTAAATTCTGACTAACACTTAGTTAATTCATAGTTTAGCAGTACTTTACCTTTTATCTTTCAAAGTTCTGCTCAAACCTTCTTTTTGAAATTTTTTTTAAGTGTTTGTCTATTCTGTCCAAACAACGCAAAGAGAACCTTGCGCATCTCTAAATTTGGGGGTGGGGAAGGTCTAAGCAGATGAGATCAAGAATATGCGGTCTTTAAAAAAATGCAAAAAAAAAAAATCAATAAATTTTCATACAAAATGCACTGTCAGCGCAAGGGAAAACTTCAAAGAAATTCCAAACCTAATAAGAGTTAGTTGTGAAAGGAACCTGCTCGTAGTTGGATGTTCGCATGACACCCGTGGGAGCAAGCCAAAACGAAAGTGGGTTTCCAAGAACAATGCAATATGAAAAAGGAAAGAGAAAATAAAATAGTGCAAGAGACAACTCCTCTGAAATTCATGAGTTAAAGTTGAGATTGGCACACAACCGAAGTTGGATGTTCACATGACACCCGTGGAAACAAGCCAAAACGAAGAGTGTAACCATGATCAACAGTCTCTAATAAATGATGCAAGATTTGACCATCGCATATGGATGCATCAAGTTGTTTTGACAAAGAAGAGGTAAACATTCTTTTTAAAACTGGAAAAGCATTTTTTAGCAAAAACTTGTAGTATAGAAGAATAAAGTAGGGCTTTGTTAGGAATTAGCAAGGATAGGAGGAAATTGCGTTGTCAAGTAATGTACCTAAGTGTAACATTTGGAGCAACCAATCGACGCAAAAATATAGGATAGGAATTGAGCTTTATTGCCTTAGTAGAAGATATGCTTGAGGACAAACATAAATACACCTACTAAGACTATTGAGATGGTAGAAAAGGATCTTTCAAGTCTGTTTTGCAGGAAACCAAGTCACCGTTTGCGATCAAGGCTTAGAGAGCAACTGAACAACGCATCTCCGTCGCTTTACGCCTGTCAAATCAATACTGAAGAGACGATCAACGCAATGACGGCGCATTGCAACAGTCGATCCAAAGCTGAACTTCAACCGCATGCGATAATAAAAAAAACACCGCATCCGGACGCACGATCGAAAAATGCAAATGAGCAACGCAAACGCAAAGGATTGTGATACGTGTACAACAAACCGTTGTGCATATTCGATAGACTGATTGCATAACAGAAGGAATATTTATTCCACCATTTTTGGACTTTCCATAACAATAAAGTGGGGACCACAAGATAGAGAGTCAAAGTTTTCAGCCTATAAATGCCTTCAAAGAATCCATTGAAAAGATATACTTGATATGGGGGTATAATTGATACGAGGCTATTCAGAGAGAGCTGATCTGAGTGCTGATCAGAGGAAATCTGGGAAGAGAAAAGACAAGGCTGAGAGGTGAGTCTCAGTGCAATTCTGTCAAATCCCCGTCGAGAAGCTCTGTACTTAGATCACTTCTACCGATTGAGCAAGCCTGAGAGGCAAGCTCATCCTTCCATTCACTCCATAGACGCCGGCAAGAAATTCTCCATTCCAGATCTATGCCAAGACATTGGCGCTTATTTTTATTTGTTTCTAACTCTCATTCATCAATTATATTTATCTTCTTAATCTCTTCATTCACAACCATGTATCAAACGCTAAATAGAATTATTAATTGTCATGATCATTTCCATTTTCATTTCTCTGTCTATTTCCGTTCCTCCATTAATCTCTTTCTCCACGATGTTTTCTTAAACCCTTGGTGATTAATATGAATTAAACAAGTAACTTAATCTGTGCTAAAGAAATAAAGATGTTTAGCTAAAGCATGCTAGAAGGCATCTTCACCTGTGAGAGCATAAGTGAAGATGCCATTCTGATCTGTTGAGAGAAGGTTAGAAGAATGCGTTAACTAAAGCAAGATGTACTTCTAGAGATGGAAACAACCTTGCATTCATCACGTTCGTCCCTGTTTCACCACAGAGATGCAGGAAACGCGACCGATCACCAAGAGGTGTACGCCAAGGGAAAATCGAGACCATACTTATTTCTTTAACACAATTAAGAAACTTGCGTTGTTTACATTAATTATCCTTTCTCTTCTGTTTCATACATAAGCCTTACCACCGCATAACACGATCTTTGTATAATCTTCACAGTCAGTCTCAACCTCGATATCTTGTATCATGAAACCTATATCTTCTATGATCTTAGCTTAGGTATATTTTATCGCACTTTACTTTCATCACAATTTACTTTATCGCATTTTTAAATACCTGTACAAACAACCTTTTTATAAATTGAAAAATCCCTGTTCGCATATATCACAAATATAACGCAATTAACCTAAAACAATCCCTGTGTTCGACCTCGGATCACACCGAGAAACTTGCGGTGAAATTATACTTGGTTTCAACGCAAGGAAACTTGTGACAACGCATAGTATACTACAAGATTCTCACGAATAACGCATATCTAGAAGTAGTATCGCATAAATTAAGTGCGTCTGAATAAGCATAACACAGCATTCACATTCCATTCATATTCCAAGTCATTGAGTTTATGGTAACATGAGCTTATATGATCCATCATTCATCACAATCCATATGCCTATTTAGAATCATCGCATCTTAAGCGTTGTATGGCATCATTTATAGCTTTTGCCATATCAAGTTTATGGTGCCGTTGTCGGGGAACTGGTAATGGGGACATTGACTTGTATTGTTCATTCATTCATATTATAGCTTATGCCTTTACAAGTTTATGATACTCAATCGTGCAGCCTAGAGATAGAACACATGTAACAACCCATCGAGAGGTGTGCGTTACGAGAGTATAGTGAGTTAATCTTCTTTGCTTGGTGTGAGGCGGTAGCAACGCTTTTCTATGAGTCATCGCAATGCTCGTCTATGAGCTGATTAGCCGCAACTAACTACCTGAGAGGGTGAGTAGTGGAACACACTAAAGCAAAGTATGCATTGTTCCTAGAGATAGGCACAATCTTATGCTCGACGTAACCATGTATTATAGAGATATAGGCATGCGGCTGGCCACCGAGAGGTGTGCGATGCGTTAGTGTGGCGAGCTGGGATTACTCGGGTGACCTAACATAACGAATATTATTATGTGTTAACAACTGTTGCATCTCAACCAATTCTCATAGTTAAACTTCCATTGCTTAATCTATTTAGTTAGGAGTAGGAGTAGTGCATATTCCATTAACTTCTATCTTTTTACTTTTATTTGTCGCCTCAAATGCATTACTTCAAAAACATTATTGAGTTACAAGTCCCTGTGTTCGACCTCGGATCACCCCGAGAAACTTGTGTTTTCGTTATACTTGGTGAGAAAGCGAGAAAACTTATGACAGGAACGGATGGGCATCGCATACATGCTTAAACACATATTGTGTATTTTCTAGTCCAACGCATGACCATCGACACATGGAGATCAAGCATAGCATAAGACACATATTTAGTTTCCTCTCTCCTTTTTCACTCAACAGACCTCAACCTCTCACTGGCCTCTAGAGGTGTTAGTTTATAGCTGGACTATAAACTGTTCGTTCATTAGAGGGATCGGTGGTAATTTGACACAGCTGTAGTTATGAGCGATTTGTGAAGGGTTTCACTGTTGATTGGTGATAACGGGCAGAAATGCACGTTATCATAGTGCTGAGTTCTTAAACAATGTTGGATTGCGTTGATGAAATATGTTAACTTGCGTCCATTAAGCATCGTTTTCATAATATTGTAGTCGCATGCGTTCATCGCATTAGAGCTATTGATTTTTGTATTTTTGTGCAGAATATACGTTAACGCAATGCAAGAATGGCGATCATAGGAAATCATTGGTCGAGCGCAACTTCACCGCAAGGCTTTGCATTGATCGTGCTCCCAAACATTCACCCGAGAAAGATCGTCGAAACTTAGTCAGCGCAACATGTTGGGCGCATCTGGGTGAAAGGCTAATCAATCGCGATGGGACAGAAAGATGATGACAGTCGAACCAAATTAAGTTGACAGCCAATAATGGTTAAAAAGTACATTCAGCTTTTCGGTGACAATTATTCGGCGCATCAGTCAAGAATTAAAGTTATCCCATCTGTGCAACCAAGAGAGAGCCTTGGTCAGCAATGGTCAGCAAGGAATTGCTACCAGGCTTTCTACCTTTAACTTCCATTGTTATTTTGTACTCAACTCATTTATAAAAATGGAATTTCCTTCTCTATATCTGTTCACTCTTTGTTATTCACGCATGAGTAGCTAAATCCGTTGAATGGGTTGAGAAGAATTTAGCTAGCATAACTAGGGAATCTTCATTCTTTACGATTATCTTATATTATGTATGCTTCATTCGTCCATTAGAGATACTCGGAAGGGTAGTTTAAGGACAGGATCGAGAATTGGGAAGATTAGGTTAGAATCTAGGCTCTGGAGAGTCAGATTAGAACACATAATACAAGAGATAGGCACTTAGGAATGAGCACTATTTATTATTAACGTATCACATGCATCCTAGAGATAGGATATGATTGTATGCAGACACCTTGCTTTCATGCATTTTGCATCATCGCATAAGACAAGAGTAGAGACTTAGGAATAAGCTCTATGGACACTTTTGCATTCAACACATGCGTACTAGACTTAGGAGCATCGTATTTACATTGGAAAATGACTAGCTGTGTATGGTTGTAACATGATCGCATACTCTAACGCATTCCCAAATAACGCTAGCTAAAGATTTTCTCAACCCGTTCATCGCATACTCATTGCATCTATCACACAACTGCCTTTTCTCAAAGCTGTCGCATTTATTTATTTTTCATCAATGCAAACAAAAAACCCAACAACATATTTATTTATTCGGTTACCGCAAAGTTCTTCATAAAAATTACCAATGCAATCTATTTTCACAAGTACCTGTGTTCGACCCTGGACTTACCAAGAAACTCAGAGAAATTCACACTTGGATTCCACTGGGGAAACTTGAGTGCACAACGCAATTTCATTAACGCATATCATCCACATTTCCATTTCATAAAATCAAGCATCAAGTTTTTGGCGTCGTTGCCGAGGACTTCGGCAAAATAAAATGCTAATGGTAATTTTTATGATTTCTTTGCAGACTCTCAACCTCTAACGAATTGCGACCCGGAGATTGAGAGGAAATCTAGAAGAAGACTGAGAAACCGCCAACAGCAACCACAATCCAATAAAGAAGAGATGGCGAAGCAGCCTGGAAATGGAGCACCAAATGATAATAATGTCATGGCGAATCCAATTCTGTTGGCAAACGATCGCAATAGACCCATTAGAAACTATGCATCACAAAACCTCTATGATTTCTCTCCAGGAATCATGAGACCTGCCTTCGACGGAAGCAGATTCAAAATGAAACCAGTGATGCTGCAAATGATTCAGACTGCAGGTCAATTCAAAGGAAGGCATGGCGAGGACCCGCACGCCTACCTCCAAAGTTTTATTGAAATCTGCAATACTTTTGTGTTCCCAAAATCTTTGCCAAATAAGTTCGACTAACATTGTTCCCATTTTCTCTCTGTGATCAGGCTAGGAAATTGGTGTATTCTCTCGAGCCGGGAGAGATCACTTCTTGGGAACAGGTAGTGGAGAAATTTATGAAGAAGTATTTCCCACCAACTGAGAATGCTAGGAGAAGGAAATTAATAACAGACTTTGAACAAGAAGATGACGAATCGCTTAACGATGCTTGGGTGAGGTTTAAGCGGCTGGTAAGAGACTGTCCACACAATGGCTTACCAGATTGCCTGCAAATGGAGATTTTCTACCAAGGATTGAACCCCTCTTCACAGACCGCTACCAATGCGGCAGCCACTGGTGGTCTGCTCGACAAAACATATGAGAAGGCAAAGAGTATACTTGATCGCATTTCCAAAAATCATGAGGATTGAAGGGAAAGCGATCAGAGATTAAGAATCAAAGAAAATGACGCAAACAATGGGGTCATCGTATCCCTGCAAAATCAAATAACTGCGATGATGAGTCTGATACAAGGCATCGCAATTAATAATACGAGAGTAAAGAAAGGGCAGGTCAGCGCAATCACTCAATCGACCGCAAGTTGTGTCATTTGCGGTGATGCTCACCCAATAGAGGAATGTCGAACAAACCCGCAGTCGGTATGCTTCAAAGAGATAATCCCTATTTCAATACATATAACCCGGGTGGCGAAACCACCCAAATTTTGCGTGGAAAAATCAACAACAAAGTTTTCAACCTGTGGCACAAAAAAGAGGGCCACCCGGATTTTTCCTGCAAAACAACGGTCCAGCGCATAGCCAAGCTAACAGCTCACAATCACCACAATCTTCGTGCCCGGAGAGCTTGCTGAAGCAATACATTGAGAAAAACGAATCTGTGCTTCAGAATCAAGCTACATCCATTAGAAATCTCAAAATTCAAATGGGACAAATTGCGGGCGAGCTGAAAAATAGACCGTAAGGAGCGTTGCCGAGCTCAACTGAGCTCCCTCACAATGTTGGAGGTAACGAGAAGGAACAATGCTTAGCAGTCTCCTTGCTAAGCGACAACGTGACTGTGGAAGTAGGGGAAAAGCACATTGCGACCAACTTCAATGCGGCGACAACCGAAGACCCGTTGACCTACAATTTGGAGAAGCCCGAGAAAATAGACCCTGAAGTTGCGTCCACCCTTAAGCCTTGAGATCTTGGAATAGAAGAAGTCCAACCACCAGCAACTCCACAAAGACTGAAAGAGAAACATAATGAGGAAGGAAAGTTCGCAATAGTGGCTACAGCGCAAAATGCTATGATCTCACCTAAAATGGGCAACCCAAGAATCTTACGATCCCATGCTCTATCGGAGGGACCTTCAGTGGCCAAGCACTATGCGATATTAGGGCAAGTATAAACATAATGCCGTTATCAATCTTCAAACAATTGAATGTCGGCACACTTACGCCCACAAAGGAAACTCTCCTGCTCGCGAACAAATTTCGGATACACCCTGAAGGAGAGTTGAAAAATTCCGCAATTTCAATCGATAAATTCATCCTGCCGACAGACTTCCTCATTTTGGATTATAAAGCGGATGAAGATGCGCCCATCATATTGGGACGACCATTCCTTTCAACCGATCGCGCTCAAATTGATGTGCGCAAGGGGGAAATTGTAATGAGCATTCATGGGGAGAAACTCCGAATTAAGGCAGTAAAGATCTCAGAGGACAAAGAAAATAGAGAAAAGCCACCATGGACATGAACAAACCAGCTTGTAATAAATGGTCCCTAAGTATTATATGATTCAACCTCATCAAGGACGCAATCCTTTTGAATATCCTTTTCCTGCATCAAATACTTCTTGAACTTTTATCTTACTCGTTATTATCTATTATCGCAATTACTTTGTTTACTATTTATACACTGCTCTAAAAAAATCATTTGACCCTCTCTTTGTCTGTTTACAACGATTAAGGCACAGGATTGCGAAGATGTTACTTGAAGCAGCAAATTATCTCACTCTATCACTGCAATCCAAAGAAGAGAGATCGCCGCAAAGATGGATGCGTCAATACACAATGCTGGCGACAACGCAAATTTGGGGGTGTACTCTTCCTTATCTTTATTTGAAATTTTGCGCTATCACATCGCATGTTAGTTTTAAAAGCTTTATCACCGCATCCTCTTTGATTACTGCAATCATTTGACATAGATAAATTTAGTAGTTTACTGCATTCTATTTCTTTGCCAAGTATGATTTCAATGATGAAAAATATGCTTCTATTTATTTCGTATATACTAGAGTCAACTTAGTCTTAAGATAGTCACCTCATGAAATATTTCTAGAAGTTAGGGGTTTGCTAGTTTTATTTCAAACTCTCTTTACAATGCATTCTAAGAACATCGCATAACTCATTTCAATCTTTTGGCAATGAGGACATTGCCGCATTTTAAATTTGGGGGTGAGATATTTATTTTTCAACCTTGCTATTCTACTAAAAAAAAAAAAGAGAATAACAACTCCACTATCAATGCAATGGGAAACCTATGTTGATAAGAGTTAAGTTGTGAAAGGCACTTACCCGTAGTTGGATGTCCGCATGACACACGTGGGGGCAAGCCAAAACAAAAGTAAGTCACCAAGATCAACGCATAAATAAATGACTGCAACTCCACTACCAAATAGGTATGAGTTTAGTCTGAGAAAGAGTGCATTGCTCATAGTTGGATGTCCGCATGACACCCGTGGGGGCAAGCCAAAACGAAGGCAAGGCACTTGGATCAGCGCAAGGTCAGAAAAAAAAATATCAATGAAGAAAATTTTTGTGCAAGGATAAAATCATTTGAAACCCCAGTAGAAAATTTTCTTTTTGAAATAAATCATGCGATGTTCCAGAATTTAGTAAAGTCCTTTTGAAAGGTAAGCTTGCAGTTCCTAGGTTTAGAAATATTTTAAGAAGATACTTGAATAAGACTTAAGGAAATTCCGGTATATAGGATTTGAACAGAGTATTCTTGAGAAATCTAGGAAAAAGAACATTGTGGTTGACTTGCTAAAGGAATCTTTAGCTTATGCTTGAGGACAAGCATTGTTTAAATTTGGGGGTGTGATAACGGGCAGAAATGCATGATATCATAGTGCTAAGTTCTTAAACAATGTTGGATTGCGTTGATGAAATATGTTAACTTGCGTCCATTAAGCGTCGTTTTCATAATATTGCGGTCGCATGCGCTTATCACATTAGAGCTGTTGATTTTTATATTTTTGTGCAGAAATGTGTTAACACAATGCAAAAATTGCGATCATAGGAAATCATTGATCGAGCACAACTTCACCGCAAGGCTTTGCGTTGATCGTGCTCGCAAACATTCGCCCGAGAAGGATCACCGTAACTTGGTCAGCGCAACATGTTGAGCGCATCTGGGTGAAAGGCTAATCAATCGCGATGGGATAGAAAGCTGATGACAGTCGAATCTGAATTAAGTTGACAGCTGATAACGGTCACAAAGTACATTCAGTTTTTTTGGTGACAATTATTCGGTGCATCAGTCAGGAATTAAAGTTATCCCTTCTATACAACCAAGAGAGAAAAGCCGCCTTTCACCATGGATGCTCTATAAATACCAAGGGAATTCTTCAGAGAAGGGGTTGACGAGTTAAGCAGTTAGAGATTTCATACTTTAGTTCACACGCTTTTGTCCATAGTTTTCTTTCATCTTAAAGTGGAAGCGAGGAAGAAGGTTGTGCCGGCAGATCGTTCCAGTAAGCTTGGGAGAGCATCAGAAGCTTTATGGACAGAGAGAAGGCCGACGCCTGCGGAAGCGGGAACATCTTTAGAACAAAATAGAGATTTCAGTGTAAAAGCCTCGGTCAGCAAGGAATTGTTACCAGGCTCTCTACCTTTGACTTCCATTGTCATTTTGTACTCAACTCATTTATAAATATGGAATTTCCTTCTCTATATCTGTTCACTCTCAGGTTAGAATCTAGGCTCGGGAATGTCAGATTAGAATACATAATACAAGAGATAGGCGCTTAGGAATGAGCACTATTTGTTATTAACGCATCGCATGCATCCTAGAGATAGGATATGATTGTATGTGGTCACCTTGCTTTCATGCATTTTACATCATCGCATAGGACAAGAATAGAGACTTAGAAATAAGGTCTATGGACACTTTTGCATTCAACACATGCGTCCTAGACTTAGGAGCATTGCATTTACATTGGAAAATGACTTGCTGTGTATGGTTGTAACATGATCGCATAGTCTGACGCATTCTCAAGTAACGCTAGCTAAAGATTTTCTCAACCCGTCCATCGCATACTCATTGCATCTATCAAATAACTGTCTTTTCTCAAAGCCGCCGCATTTATTTATTTTTCATCAACGCAAACAATAAACCCAACAACTTATTTATTTATCCGGTTACTGCAAAGTTCTTCATAAAAATTACCAACGCAATCTATTTTCACAAGTCCCTGTGTTCAAACCTGGACTTACCAGGAAACTCAGAGGAATTTACACTTGGATTTCGCTAGGGAAACTTGAGTGCACAACGCAATTTCATCAACGCATATCATCCACATTTCCATTTCATAAAATCAAGCACCAATTGGTTATATCCGTGGACACAAAAATATATCTATAGTGCGAATAGTGCAACTATCGTTCTTTAGTGGAGTGTCCGGTAGTTAATGAATATTGATTAATTTAATTAAAGAGTTTAATTAATTAATCTCATATCATTGGACCTTTTAATCTGTAGGTTCATAAGGTCTCCTTATTAGCTCACTAAAGGAAAAGATGAATGATTTCATTTGTTCAAATCAATTGATGGAATAACATAATAATGAGACTAATATGATATGGTTAATTATAGATCTGATTTATAATTAAGAGAAAAATATTTGAACAGGATTCAAATATTGAATTCGTATAAATTAGATTTATAAAGAATTAATTAATTAATTTTGAAAGGTGGAGGCAAATAAACATATGATGTTTGTTAATTAATTAAATATATTAAATTAGATTCAATATAATTATTTAATTAATTGACTAATTAATTAAATAATAGTTATTTAGTTAAATTAGCCCTAAGGGTAATTTTGGAAAGCTATGGAGAAAGTATAAATTCATCATTTTGCCCAAACTAGGGTAAAGGATTTTTTTTTTTTTAATGAAACCCTAGCCTCCAATTCATTTTCCTCGAAAAAATTTCTCTTCTCCATATTCTCTATTCTTCTTCCTCAACCAAAGTGTGAGAGACCACTCTTCTCTCCTTGGTTCCTAGAGAATAACGAGGTCTCACTTACGGTGGTGTCTATGTTCGTTGGAGAATCGTTCTAGAGAAGATGATGAGAAAATCGTGAATAGTTCGAGAATCGACGAAGGTATGTGATATTCTTCTTCTCCTTTTCTATTCTCTCTTCTAAGCCTGTTGATCTACAAGTTTATCCTTTGTTTTGTTCTGTTTTGTTACTGTTTTGTTCCAATTTAAATTGAAAATGAAAAATTCAAGGCATTCAGACGCTTCTGCTCGGGATTCAATCCCTTCAGAAAAGAGCTTTATGGTCAAGGGAGGCTTGTAGGCGAAGGCCCATCTCTTTATGCTATGAAGGGTTAGGAAATTACTTCTTAAGCATAATTAGCAGGCTAGTTGACATAGTGGGCTAAGTGGAAGAATATTAAGCTTAAGACAAAGATTAGTGGCATGAGATGTCACTATATTGTGTAAATGAAGCATGCAAGAAGTAGTATAAATATGGGCTATGAAGAGGAAATCAGTTTAGGCATTTTACTCGTGCAAAGAGAGAGATTTTGCGGCCAATTTGAAGCTTGATTAGTGGAGAAGAAGATTTAGGGCTGTGAAGAAATTCAATCGGATTGATGCTGAAAATTGAAGAAATATGAAGGTTGGTATGATTTATGGGCTTGTCGGAGCAATCTATGAAGTTTGGTGAAGATTGAGCTAATTAGGAGGAATTAGAAGCTCCAATTTTGAAGTAAGTAAGCTTAAGGATTGTGTAAGAGGTTTATGAAAAGAAAAATCAAATTAAAATGGTGGAAATCAATGTTTTATGTACTGAAAGTGAAATTTGAAAAATAGGAGTTGAAGAAGCAAGCAGCTGGCCGAAGGTTGAAGAAAGCAGGAGCTGAGTAGGGTTGTCGATGAGGTGTCTTGCATGTGCGCCCATCACACCAGCATGCCCACTATGCGGGCAACATCACCCAACTAGGCGATGAAGGCTACACTCGTTTGCCCATGCTCAACAGCTAGTCACCCACGCTTACTACCTAGTCAGTGCGCCTCGAACGCCTAGCCCTTGCACGTTATTGCTACTCACGCCGCTCACCAAGGAATCCATACGCGTGATTTTCGGCCACGAGGAGCCACCTGACTGTCTTGTGTGCGTGCCTAAGGGTTTGTGTGCATGCCTAGCACCCACATCCAGTGTCTGTGTTGTTAAGTTTTATGCCCTAAAACTTATAGATAGTAAATGGAGTTAATTGTCATCATCAGAGTTATCGATGTTATTTCATCAATAAAGAGTTATCAATGTTATTTCATCAATAAAAAGTTATCGATGTTATTTCAATAAATGTTATTGATTGTGTTGTATTCTGTTTGTCTTAATAGCCCTAAATCCAATAAACTAACATCCTAGATTGTATTATGAGTCTTGAACAGTATGTGGAGACATACAGGAATAATGTTTAAGATACAGCCTAAAGGGTCTATAGTATAGGGATAAGACTGGGTACCTTATCCTGGTAACACTATGGATACAACCCACTTTGTATTTGATATAAATGCAATGATCCAACACGTTCGTGTAGATGGCATGTGAGTAAGGGTATCTTATGCAATGAGTTTGCATAAGACGAGATCGCGAAATAGTAACCACTAGATGTAACACCATTGACTAGTTTAGTTTCTATTTCAATTGGATAACTTAGGCAACTTTGTCTCAATTCTGAGTATATTATGAACTCCTATTCACGAAGGGTTATCCTTTCATTTGTATGGGTCAAAGCGGTCAGTTCACCGACTCATAAGCTTACCATTTTCTGGGACAAAACTGATAGGAAGTTGGCATACATAGGTAAGTGCAAAACTGGTACTTATGGATATATAGGTAACCCAAGGGTAAAATGGTAATTTGACCTATTCGTGTTACGAATACTCATGAAGGACTAACTTGTTGTTATTGGTCTATATCCGTGGAAACAGAAATATATCTACAATGAGAAAAGTGCAATTGTGTGCTTTAGTGAAGTATACCCACAATTAAAGAATATTGATTAATTTGGTTAATGAGTTTAGCCAATTAATTCATATCATTGAAGCTTCTTATTTGTAGGTTCATAAGTCCCTTGTTAGCTCGCTAAAGGATATTAATGAGAAATGATTTGAATAGTTCAAATCAATTGAGGAAAATGTATATTAATGTGATTAATATATAATTAATTATAAATGTAATCATATTTGAATGAGATTCAAATATCAGATTTATGGGAATTAGATTCCTAAAGAGTTGTATACATATAAATATGTGATATTTATATATTAATTAACTATATATTAAATATGATTTAATATAGTTACTTAATTGATTAATTAATGGTTAATTAATTTATTAAAAAAATTATGGAGAGGTGGATGTATATAAACATGTGATGTGTATATTTATTAGTTAACTATATATATATATATATATATATATATATATTAAATTGGATTTAATATATATAGTTATTTAATTGATGTGCTAATTAATTAAATAAAGATTACTTAATTAATTTAGCATAGAGTAGAAAAGGAAAGACTTGGAGAAGAGGTTTATCCTTCTCCATATAAATTCCTCCTTGTGGCTCTTTTTAGGGTAAGATTTCATTTGGTGAGATTTTAACCTAGCCACCAAAAAGATAATCCTCTCTTCACTCTCTCAAAGAAATCCCTCTACCTCTTCCTCTTCCAATTGTTGGATTCCACTTATCCAATTATTAGAATTCCTAAGAGAATAACAAGGTTATTCTTGTGGTCGTGTCCGAGATCGATTGAGGAGACGTTAGTTGGAAAAGTTAGAAGAAACTTCGAGAGGCTGGGGAGTCTACAAAGGTAAGAACAATTCTTCCCTTTTGCTACTCCTTCATAAAGCATGTTGTAAAATTTGATGTATGATGTTTATCCTATTTATGCTCTATTTAGCATGCTTTTTTGTTTCTCATAAAATGTAAGAACTAAACGCAAGACTATCCACACACTTCCACTCAGATTTGATTCCTAACATGTGTGCATGCCCAGTGTCTTGGCCATACTCGTCCAGGGTAATGTTAGCCATGGCTGCATGTCCAAACTATCCTCAATCATCCTATCTTTGATTCTTGTAATTAGTTTAGTAATTTGTTTTGATTCCAAGTTGTTCGTTGACTGCGATAACGGGCAGAAATGCATTATTCGTGCTAAGTTATTAAACAATGAAATTTTGCGTTGATAAAATATGTAAGATTGCATCCAAAAAGCATTAAGTTCATAACATTGCGATCGCATTCGCAAGAAAATTGAACTTGTGCAGAATATGCATTGACGCAAGGCGAAAAATGTGATCACAAGAAATCAATGGTCGAACGCAGCATTACCGCAAGGCTTTGCGGTAATTTGCGCTCACAAGTATCTGCTCAAGAAGGATTGTCGCATAGAGCCGGCACAACTTGGTGGGCGCATCTGGGTGAAAATCATAATAAATCACAATGGGATAGAAAGCTGATGACGGTCGATTCTGAATTAAGTTGACAAGCCGCTAACGAACTACTGTAACAAGTACACTCAACTTTTCCGCAACAAATATTCGGCGCATTAGACAGAGAATTAATGTCATCCCAACAGTACAATCATAAGAGAGAAATAACCTTTCACCCCGAAGCTCTATAAATACCGAAGGCAACCTTCAAGGAATAAGTTCGAACAGTTAGAGAATTTTCCCTTAGATAGAATAGCCTTGTTCATAGTTTTCCTTTTTACTTAGAAGGTAGAGCTAGAGAAGGGAAGAGACGCTGGCAAATCACTCTGGTCAGCTCGAGAGAGAACCCAGAGGCATGGAAAGCAGAGAGAGGACCGACTCTCGCAAGAGCGAGACTATCTTTTGAACATAGTAGAAAAAAAATAGTTTAAAAGCCTTGGGAAGCAAGAGATTGCTACCAGGCTCTTTATTCTCATCTTGCATTGTTATTTTGTATTTCAACTCTTTATCTATAAAATGGAACTTGCTATTCTACATCTGTTCACTCTCTTAAAAGCACGAATGAGTAGCTAACTTTATCGAATGGGTTGAGAAGAACTAAGCTAACATGACTTAGGATCTTCATCGCATGCGATTATCTTGTCTTATGCTGCGCCCAACATCCCTTTAGAGCTACTCGAGAGAGAGTCTAAAGAAAAACCTAAGACTTGAGAGAGCTAGGTTAGAATCTAGACTCGAGAGAGCAAGATTAGATCTGCATAAGCAGGAGATAGGGACTTAGAGATAAGCTCTGTTTGCCAACATGCATCGCATGCACCCTAGAGATAGGTTATGATATTATGTGGTCGCCTTATTTATGTGTGTCATGTTGTCATCGCGTAAATAAGAATAGAGGCTTATGTGTAGGTCCTATAGACTCATCGCATATATCGCATGCGTTCTAGTACTAGAAGCCGTAGCATTTGTGTTGAGAGATGATTTGCTATTGTATGTGTGTTGCATGATCGCATAACATGAACGCATCCTAGGAAGTGTTAGTTGAACCCTTCTCAACCTGTTCCCCGCATATTCATCGCATCTTCCGTATTATCAACTCTTTTCTTAACTCCGCCGCATACATTTATTTTACACCGCAAACATCAACCCAAAACAACTATTTGATTTATTGGTTACCGCAAAGTCTTCTTGAAAATTATCACCGCATACCGTTTTTCCCTAGTCCCTGAGTTCGACCTTGGACTTACCAGAAAACTCAGTGGAATTTATACTTGGATAATGCTGAGAAAACTTGTTGCTCA
Organism: Benincasa hispida; assembly: GCF_027475165.1. Classification (NCBI taxonomy): domain Eukaryota; kingdom Viridiplantae; phylum Streptophyta; class Magnoliopsida; order Cucurbitales; family Cucurbitaceae; genus Benincasa; species Benincasa hispida. The sequence continues at coordinate 27,642,236 of NC_143478.1, forward strand.
ACGCATTTCCATCACCGCATTTCATTCCATAATTTCACCGCATAAAATAACGCATCAACCGCTCGCCACTTTTGATATGCTAACTAGGCATTTTAGAAATTGTTCATAATGCACTATAGGGGAGACCCACTAGCCTACTCCCCAATCGATGTATCAATATACTCTTTGCAATCTAAGCTTTCTTGCAACTGTCAGTCTTCAATGCATTCATTAATGATGTTTTCAATGTTTTTCCTCTCTCGCGTTTTATAAAATCATTTTTCTCAAAACGCAAGTGGAGGCTACATCATATACCAACGTTGTTTGCAACTTTCAATTTTTATACGGCTGACTTGCTTGCCGGATTAGAGCAAGTGTCATACAATTGCCTGTTTCGTATACGAAAGTCTGCGATTGTGACAAGTGGTATCAAAGCCAGGTTAGCTCCTTGGCTAGTAAAGATGCAATCATGTCCGTAATAAAGCAATTGTCGAAGTCACAATCTGACCGACTTACTGAGATTGAAGAGCAATTCCTATATCTGAGGGAATTGCCTGACGAAGTGAGATACGTCCAAACCTGCCTTGATGGGTTAGAAGAAAAGGTTGTAAGAATTGAGGCCCTGAACGCTCAAGTAGATGGGCTGCAAATAAAAGAATTGATGGTGAGAGTTGATTCTTTAGAACACAAGACTACACAACCTGATAGTTTTTTAGCATGGAAATAGCTCCACGAGCTCCGTCACACACATAGAGGAGCATGTCGAAGAGCTTGATAGATCACAGAAGAACATGCTAAAGTTGTTCAATGACCTGACTGACGTCTTTAGAGCAACAATAGACGGCATCAAAGCAAAAATGGCCGAAATCAAGACGCAAGTGAATCTAACAATGTGTGCGGTGGGGAACAAGACCTCGAACCCGACAGGCATTGTGTCGAGTAAGTTCAAGATCCTAGAACCCAAAGCTTTCATTGAGAACCGTGATGCTAAGGATCTTAAGAATTTCATCTTTGACGTGGAACAATATTTCAAAGCGAGTGGGACTGTCGCTGAAGAAACCAAGGTTACATTGGCCTCGATGCATCTTGCTGATGATGTAAATCTATGATGGAGGTCCAAAGTAAATGATATTAAAAATGGTCTGTGAACCATTGAGAAATGAGATGATCTCAAGAGAGAACTGAGAGCCCAATTCTTCCCCGAGAATGTTGAGTCCATCGCAAGAAGGAAGTTACGGAAGCTTAGACACACAAGAACAACCAGGGATTATGTGAAACAATTCTCGACTATCATGTTGGACATCCAAGACATGTCTGAAAAGGATAAAGTGTTCTGCTTTGTCAAGGGACTGAAACCATGGGCGAGAACCAAATTACATGAGCAAAAAGTTTAGGATCTCGCTTCCGCCTTGGCTGCATCGGAGAAATTACTTGACTATAACAGTGAACAACCTCCTCAGAAGAAAAATGCACAAGCACCGAATCCCCCGAAAAATGTTGGGAATGACAGGAAAACTTACCAGACTCAAACGAATCCCTCGAAGAATCCTCCGCACGTGTGCTCGTGACAAAACGATAAAATAGACTCACTCTTCATCGGGAACACATCTCCTAATTATTTAATTTGAACAAATTTCTCATAAAATAGGAGGATCTCATACAAAGTATTTAATGTCACTTTTGAGTTTAAACCTTCTAAATGAAGACATATTAAAGGAAACTTACCGGTCACTAGGTAATTTACCATGTAGGTGTACCACGGTAGGAAAGTAGATACCTTAAAAAGGTGTTCATCGGGAAAGTCTTCTCTGATTGAAATTGACTCCTCTTCTTGCACGATTCGACTTAGGTGGTCGTCTACTGAATTTTCTGATCCTTTTTTGTCTTTGATGGTCAAGCTGAATTCTTACAAAAGTAGGATTCACCTTACCAGTCTAGGTTTGGATTCTTTCTTCGTCATAAGGTACCTAAGAGCAATGTGATCGGTGTAAACAATGATTGGAAAACCAAGAATGTAAGATCTAAATTTATCTAAAGCAAACATAATGGAAAGAAATTCCTTTTTTGTTGTGGAATAATTGATTTGAGATGAGTTGAGAGTCCTCGATGCGAAATAGATCACATGGCACTTTTTGTCAACTATCTGCCCCAATATCGCCTCAACTGCCAGCTGCTAGCATCACACATGATCTCGAATGGCAAGTTCCATCGGGGTGGTTGGAGGATTGGAGTTGAAGTCAACTTCTCTTTAAGTTTATCAAAAACTTCCTTGCATTCGTCGTTGAAATCAAATATGACATCTTTTTTAAGTAGGCTAGACAAAGGGAGTGCAATTTTGGAAAAGTCTTTAATGAATCTCCTATAGAATCTTGCACTACCAAGAAAAGAGTGCACTTCCCTAATGTTTTTAGGATAGGGAAGGTTAGCAATGACATTTATTTTTTCTTTTTCTACTTCTATGCCTTTAGATGACATGGGATATCCTAAACAATTTCGTGAGAAGCCATGAAGTGACACTTGTCATAATCGAATACTTAATTGGTTTCTATGCATCTTTTTTAAAATCAAACTCAAATTGTGCAAACAGTCTTCAAAAGAATTACCATACACAGTGAAATCGTCCATAAAAATTTCTATGCACTTTTCTACGTAGTCAGAGAAAATACTCATCATACATCGTTGAAACGTACCTGGGGCATTGCATAGTCCAAATGGCATTCTCCTAAACACATATGTATCGTAAGTGCATGTAAACGTGGTTTTTTCTTGATCTTTCTGTGATATTGGTATTTGATAAAATCTTGAAAATCCATCGAGAAAACAAAAATATGGTTTCTTAGCAAGCCGTTCAACCATTTAGTCAATGAAAGGAATAGGAAAGTGATCCCTTTTTGTTACCTTGTTTAGTTTTTTGAAATCTATACACATTCTCCAACCATTTTATACTCTTATTGGAATTATCTCACCTTTATCATTTTTTACAATGGTCATTCCAATTTTCTTTGGTACCATATATATTGGATTTACCCATTGGCTATCTGAAACTGAGTCAATGAGATATGTATCATACAACAGAGAAGGAGAAAGAAGTTATGTCATCCATTACAATGGATGTATAGTTTTATACTCTTATACTGTTGGATCCTTGAGGTATGCTATGGTGTGTACTAGACCTGATAATACATATGCAGTTGGTGTAATGAGTCGTCTTTATCCAATCCAAGTAAGACTCATTAGAAAACAATGAAGTGGATCTTCAGATATTTGACAGGTAGCTTCAAATTAAGTTTATGTTATAGAGGCAGAAAACCTATACTTGAAGGTTATATTAATGCATACATGGCAGGTGATCTTGATAATAGAAAATCTACCTCAGGTTATGTGTTTATATTTTCAGGGGGAGTCATCTCATGACAATCCAAGCTATAAAAATGCATAGTATTATCCACAACTGAGGCATAGTATATTACAATAATGGAAGCAAGCAAAAAGATGTTATGACTTAAAAGGTTCCTTCAAGAGTTGGGTTTGAAGAAAGGTGAGTATGAAATATTATGTGATAGTCAAAGTGTTATGGATTTGAGCAAGAATTCAATGTATCATACTCGTACTAAACACATTGACATTAGATATCATTAGTTACGAGATGTAATTGAAGAGAAGAAATTGAACCTAAAGAAAGTGCATACAAGAACAGTGCAGATATCTTAACTAAGGTAGTCCCTAGAAGCAAGGTTGAGATTTGTGGTAAGCTTGTTGGGATGAGGTTCAAGTGATAATGGATGTGATTATGTCTTTCCCATGTTGGGCTGGAGGGGAAGATTGTTGTGAGTGTCCAACTCACTTGTTGCACAAGCAACGCTTTATTTTTAAATTTGTGCTTTGTGAGTCCAAAATGTTGGGTTATGTGTTTGACCCAATTAGGGCTAAATGGGTTGGTTTGTCTTGAAAGCCTAGGTTTTTTTTTTCTTTTTTCTTTCATTTGAGATGGGATGACCTAATATAAAAAATTGAAAGTTGAAAAGACTATTGAAAGAAAAAAGACACAAAAAAGGGAGAGAAACAGGGAGAGCAGTCCAGTTTGATTTTCAAGGATAACTTTCACATAGTTGTTGATTGCCAGAATTTCAACCATTGGATTTTACTAAAATTTGGTAAGCCTGTCGGGAACACATTGTTGGGGTTGATGCTCTAAAGTCTCGTATCCTGTAGTTGTAAATAGTTTGTACGTACGCTTGTGTTGTATAATATATGATATTTACTTCACATCTTGTATTTTGCTCAATTGCTTGTTTTATATGCTTTACCACAAACCAATAAACATAAAATCATTGGTTATCTGTATGTGACTCAAGCATGTATGTGGTGACATACAAGTGGATCATGTCTTGAGTGATAACCAAAATGGTCTGTAGTATATGGATATAGGAGGGAAACATTATCCTGGTAACGCTACGGATGCGGCCCGCTTTGTAGAATGGTCACAAGTGTTATGACTTGTCACAGATGGTCTGATCCTGATCATTCGTATTGGGTACATGCGAGCAGAGGCATCTTATACAAAGAGTTTGTATAAGACCTGACCACGAAGTATTAACGTCTCATTATATAACACCGTTAACGACAGAGACTTCAGTTTACTAGGATGACGATAGGTAATATGACCTCAATCCTGAGTGAGTTGGGAACTCCTGCCATTGAGGGCGGTCCTTTGAGTTGAGACTTCACTTTACTAGGATGACCATAGGTAATATGACCTCAAACCTACCATTTTAAGGATGCGTCTGATTTGGGAGCAGGGAACTCAGCTACACAAGATGGAATTCACTCTTTCCCCGAGGCAAGGGTAAGTAGATAGATAGCTCCCTTAAGGGCTGATTCCAGGGCTTGAACGATGTAGCACCACATACATTCTCTTGGCCCGAGAGGTGTTCACACATAGTTGGACTATGTTGTATTGTTCATTAGAAGAATCAATGGTACTTAAGGAGTGAGATGTAACTACAGGGGAAAAACGGTAATTTAGCCCAGCTGTACTTACGAGCATCTGTGAAGGGTCATCGTACTCATGATTGGTTATATCCGATGGACACAAAAATATATATGTGGTAAGAAGAGTTCAGTTATTGGTCTTTAGTGGAATGTCTGACAGTTAACAAATGGTGGATCTCGTGGCTAAAGAGTTTAGTCAGCTATTCACGGACCGTTGGAGCTTGAGCCACAGGTCCATTAGGTCCCCTAGGTAGCTTGGATAAAGTCGAGAACCAGTGTTTGGGATAATTTGAAATATTTAAATTGACAAGAGAAAATTCAATTATATATGATATAATTGGACTAGTTAATTATATATGATATAATTGGCTAAATGTATGAGATACATTATTTTGGAAGAAATTAGATATAAATATGATTTATATCAAGTATAGGAGAAAATACTATAGTAGATATGTAATATCGAACTATAGGTTAAAAATATAATATGATTATATTTATTAATATTTTAGTTGGTTAATTATATGATAATTAACCTAAAAATCACGTTTGGACGTGGGTTAGTGGGGCAGCGTCGGTTATTATAACCGATGAAATAAAAATGAAATTATTTCATTTTGAACCGCTCGTTCAATCGTTCGTCCAAAAGAAATCAAAAGAGTGCACTGGTGAAAAGAAAACGATCGCTTAAGAAAATTGAGAGCCTATACAATAGTTACTCTATGTCTAAATGATCGTCCACCTCGCGCTTAAACGATCGCACACTAGTTCCTACACGATCGGATAGCTTCTCTAAACGATCGTAAGTATGCCAATTTTGCTAAACGATCGTATACCATTTCCTAAACAATCGTTCAGTAAAACCTACACGATCGTGTAATGTCTCCTAAACGATAAGCATCGTGTTATGCCATAGCGCCTTTTTCCCTCCCACTTGCTTATCGCCTACACGATCCGTACTTTCTCCTTCCTCTACCAAATTCACCAAAGACCACGCTTTGGGTTCTCACTCCGAGAATAACCGGGGCTCTTTTCTGGTGGTGTCGTCCCTGCGGCATTCATGTTCGTGCGGTTGTTTGTGCTGCTGTAGTCGACGCTGCTACTGGGCATTGGTTGATCGGGTGAAGGGTTCCGCTGCATTGAGTTTCGAAGATTGAAGATTGTCTTCAACTGGTATAGCACTCTCTCCCTTGTTATATCTTGTTCATAGCATGTCGTTAATTAAGATTTGTTTGCATAACTGTGCGTTTGAATGTATATTATTGTATTTCGGTCACTGTGAGATTGGAGCGATCTGGACGTGTTCATGAAACTCTTCGGTGAGAGATCCTTCACACATAGGGTCTCGTTTTGAATGGTTGGATCATTGTTTTGAACTCTGATTTATTTGTAGTTGCCGCTGAACAAAATCTATAAAACTTGGTGGTATTTTCATTATTTTTATCTCTCAAGCGTTAGTCTCTTATGTATGAAAGTATTGGTGAATTGTTAATCTCTGTATGACTTATTAGAGTTTTTTCCCCTCAATTTTATCATAATAAGAGAAGATGACAAGGGTGGACTCCTCATAAGTCTCGTGGTTTTTACTCTTTGCATCAAATGGGTATTCAGCGTATAAATTGTGTGTGTTATTTGTTTCGGTCTTCCAAAACTTTATGATATATTATTGTTCATTATTGGTTGATTGCTTAGTGATTATCTGGTGATTAATTTGTGGTGTATTGGAGTATTATTGTTTGATTGATTATCATGGAGGTGATCTAGTAGACTGTCGATATATTGTTTGACTCCTATCAAATCTAACCATAACGTTTAAAATAAGATTTCTCATATTTATTAGTCACAAAAAATTAAAAATGAAGCATAATTATTGCGGAATTGTATAATTCACATTGAATTTGTAATTATATTAACCTTCTTATAGTTACTTTTTAAGAAATGATACATATAAGAATTACGAACTATATAGATAATATGGACACATGAAAATAAAAAAAGAAAACTCAATATAAATAATAGTGTGGACCGACCATGACCAATACATATATTAATATATTTATTGGATTGGATTCAAAGGAAAATACTTTGAGAAAATGAAAAATATAATAAAATAACATTGAAATTATTGGAATTATTGTGGTTTAGAAATGCATGGTCAGTTTTCGAGTGATGCATAGGAAAATCCATCCACAAGAAAATTTATATAAATATGTTTCAGAAGTTGACAACAAATAAAATGTAAAATAAGAAAAAATAATGAGTGGATGAAAGAGGAATATGATAAATTGTTTAATTGGAATCAAACTTGGAAAGGATCAACACAATCCAATGCACCGACGAGCGTAGGGTCAAGCCTTCCAATCCCTATCATTATTTACAAAAAAAAAAAAAAAATGTTTTTCTTACTTACTTTATACATATAGAGAGATTAATTTAATTTTTTTAAGGCAATTTTCAAATAAAAAAAATTAATTATTCATAAATATAACAAAATATCACTATTTATCGTTGATAGATATGGATAGACTACTATCATCTATCATTGATAGATACTAATAGATATTTATTAGTATTTATGATAGCCTATTATTTACATTGTATTATATTTTAAAATTTTTCACCAGTTTGATATTTAAAATATATATATATATAATAAAAAAATTATCTATTGACATATTTGAATAATTTGTTAAATACGATACGGATGATAATAAGAATGAATAAATGTCTTACCATTTGATAAATAAAATCGTAAGATTAAAATTATTATATGACTAAGGGTTTTTTTTTTTCCAATTCGAGTTAGCAATTGGAGTCTTATGTAGTGTATGTTTGGGAGTGATTTTGTAATGATCAAAATTATATTTTTGTCTTATTTAAAATCACTCGTAATTATACTTTTAATCACTCTAAATTAATTCAATGTTTAATTTTACATTTTTAATCGTATTTTTTATGTTATTGAAATTAAATTTTAATAATTAAAAATATTTATAAGTGATTTAAAAATGATAAAAGTGAAGTCTCACATTTGTTTTGTTTTGAACTATAGAGATCTTTCACTAGGCATTGGTTAAACTGGATAAAAGGAAAAAAAATGTCTTCAAACTATATAATCCAAACTGAAATAAGAAAAGACAAAATTAGTAATTATCTCAATCATAATTTTACAAAAAAAAAGCCATTTAAAATAATTTTTTGGGTGGAATGACTTTCAAGTGATTTATTTAAATTAATTGGAACCACGTGGGTTGTATATTTTTCATAAGGCTGAAAAAAAAATGTACACATATAAATTTAAAAAAATTATTTAATCTAAATCTCAATCTTACACAAAGATTAAAGAAAATATATGCAAATTTTATGTTAAATGATAATAAAAAAATTTTAAAAATAACATACCTTAAAAAAAAATGTAATTTTTCTTTTGTTTATTTAACGTGAAGTAGATATTAGTTAGAAATAAAATGTGATTTTTTTATTTCCTTTATTTATTGTGAAGTATATATATTTTTTAAAGGAACATGAAGTAGATATTAGTTAGAAATAAAATGTGATTTTTTAAATATATATATATATATATATATTACTTTTTAAAAAGTAGAGGTTAGATAAATATCAAAATGTGATTTTGTTTAAAATATTTTTTTTCTTTATTTAAGATATTAGTTAGAGATAAAATGTGAATTTTTTGAAGAAAAAAATATTTACTTCACGTGAAATAAATATTAATTAGAGATCAAATGTGATTTTTTTTTTCTATTTTATTTTGATAATTTGATTATCTTCCTAATTTCAAACTCTAAGTTAAACCAAGATTTTTTTATAAAAAAAAGGTGATAGTTCTTTTTTTGCTTTTTCTTTTTTACTTTTGATTGGATAACTTGATTTTGATTTTATAAAATATCGTGATAATAATCATAATTTCAATTTTTGATTTAAACAAATATTTTTTCCAAGAAAAAATATTGTGATAATTTGTTTATTCTCGTATTTCTAAACTCTAATGTAAAGCAAAGTATTTTTTTTATTATTATTATAATATTATTTATATTGATTTTTTAATCGATTTGGATTATATGATTGTCCTTTTTATTTCAAAATTTAATTAAAATAAATTATTATTATTTTTTTTGTTTAAAATTTCATAGTGATTACTTGTTGAAAAAATATATTTGATTATCTTCTTAATTTATTTTGTTTTTCCAATTTTAATTTAAAAAATATTTTTTTTCTATACAAACAAAAATCCTAAAACTTAATCTCTTTTGATTTGCAACGATCTTCTCTTGATTTTAAACTTTATTTCAAGTTTTTATGAATGAGGTGTATTTACAACAAATTTAAAAAGAGAAAAAAAAAACAGGTAAAAATAGTAAAACTTATTACTAACCCCTAAATTCATTGGTGTGCATTTACAAAAATAAAATGTAAAAAAAAAAAAAAAAAAAAAAAAAAAAAAAAACCTATAAAGGTATTAAAACAATCAATATCTTATCTATCACTATGTGGGCTTCTAAATTTCTTGAACTTAGAAATTTGGTCTTTTCTCCACCATTTTTAATATGTGAGGATCAACATGAAAATCTACTACGTGTATAGAAAAAACTATAGAATCGTATAAAAAAGTTACATTAAATCAACATGTTTTTAAAAATTTGAAAAGTAAAAAAAAAAAAAAAAATGAAAAAGAGGATGTATGTTAATCAAAAGAGAGAGACTTAATATTTTTTTTTAAAAAAAAAATTAAACTTTTTAAAAAGGAAAAAGAAACATTGGAAAGATGTTATTAACCAAATTTAAAAAGAAAAAAAAAACCTACGACAAATTTTCTACAAAAAGAACAGAAGAAATCAAAGAAATTAGAGAGCCGGTTAACAAATTAAAAAAATGGAGAGAAAATAATGGAAAATGAGATGTTGAAATTAGTTATTCTTAGAGAAAATTTAGATCTCAATCATAACTTAATTTATTTTTTATTTTTTGAAATATTAGAAATAAAATGTGAATAAGATATTAGAGGATAAAATATAATTTTTAAATTTACTTTCTATTTATTCGATGTGCAGTAGATATCAATGATAAAATGATAGTTTTTAATTATTTAAATGTAAAATTACATAAGATACCCCAATGATCATCAACTAAAAGAGGTAAAAGGGGAAATCAAATGTTTCTCCGCATAGCCTCTTTTAGATAGTATAGATTTTTGTTTTAAAAATAAGAAGGTTTATAGTTAACCACACCATTTCAATGTATATTAAGAAAATTTTATTTACCAAGTATTTAAAAAAATATTTTATGAGTCTGTTAGATAATAAAATATCCAAAATAATATGAAATGAAATAAAACTAAAATAAATATGTATATAATTTATCACAAGTAAAAAAATATACATCTTAAAATCTATACCATATAAAAGGGTCATGGGGAGAGACATTTTATTTTCCCTTTTCACCTTTCAATTGATGGTCACTAGGATAATAATTTCACATTTAGATCATTAAAAAATTATCATTTTATCTCTGATATTTACTTCAAATTAAATAAAGGGAACAGAAATTTTATCTAATCTCTAATTCACTATTAAAAAATCACATTTTATCTTTAATAATATCTACTTATCTTTAAATAAAAGTTTTTTTAATTAAAATCATGTTTTATTATCTAATATCTTATTCACGAAAATATTTTTTTTTTAATTACATTTTATTACTAATATATACTTCAAGTTAAATAAAGGTAAAAAAATAACTAAAAATTCACATTTTTTGGTAATAATCTCTAATTTTCATTAAATAAATATTTAAAAATAAAATAAACTCATTATGATTTGAGAATTAAATTTTCTCTATAAATAGCTAATTTTAACCTCTTCATTTTTTCATCAAATATCTTCTTTCCCTTTTCTTTATTATTATTATTTATTTTTTTTTGTAAAAAATTTGTTATAGATATTTTTTAAAATTTCATTTCAAGAATTTTTCTATCTTATATAGGAATATATCACCTCCCTCTCTCTATCTTTTTTCTTTATTAGCACATCTTCTTTTTCAATTTTTTCACTTTTCAATTTTATAAAAAATATATAGAGTGATTTAATGTAATTCTTTTAGTTGTTTCTATATAGAATAGAAAAAAGACGTAGAGGTTCAAGAAATTTTTCATGATTGTTTTAATGCTTGCAAATCAAGATAGATCAAGTTTAAAAAAGTTATATTTTATAAATTAAAATTTGAAAAAAAATGAAATTAGAAGATCATCCGAATCAATTTAAAAATAGAAAAATATTTTGTAATCTAGAGTTCAAAATTAGAAGGCTAATCAAATAATCAAATAGTTTTTTTTATTAAATAAGAATAAATTATCACAAAGTTTTAAGAAAAAGTACTACAAAATTAGGAGAATAATTAAATATCCAAATTCAAATATCAAACACATTTTTTTAAAAAACTAAAGTGACCATGATTTTTTCTAAAAAATAATGATATTTTTGTTGAAATTGGAAAGATAATCAATTAAAATAAAATAGATTTTTTTATCAATATAATAATTATCACAATTTTTAAAAAAGTACAAAATATTTCAGTTTATATATTCTTTTATAATATATTTTATACTCAAATTAAAATAACTATGATTTTTTTTTATCCAACTTCCAAAATTTGTATAGATATTTTTATGTCTTATATTAAAAAAATAAAACCCTCTTACATTCAAAAATGATAAGTTGGTATTATTAAAATTTAATAATTAAGTTCTGTATTTAAACTTTATGTGTGTAGTATCAATGGAAATTTTTGGGATGGAAATCCTAGTTTTGACTTTTAACACAAAGTGTGGACAATTTTTTATATTAATTTTATTTTTTACTCATTTTAAATGACTTCCACGTGATGTCCTCACAATTTGTTTCTCTTTCATATCTTTAATTACTTGAAAATTGTAACAAACCGAATTAAAATTATTTTTCTTATTCTTATTTGAAAAATATTTAGGTGTCAGTGAAAATTTGTCATTTGCTTATTTATTTTATTTTATTTTTTTTCTGGAGTATGGAATTAGATAAGCCTCATTGCCCTTTTTATTTTATTTTGGAAGACCATAAAAGGAATCTGCCAACAAATTAGGGATGACCTAAAAATTTTTATATATAGTTTAAAAATTAAAAAACAATAATGGAATAAAAAGAAATATTCAACAACAACACTAAATCGAATATTTTAACCTATCACTTCTAAATTGATAGGAAGGTTGAGTCACGTTTATGCATTTGAACAAAAATTCCATTATAATTTTTTTATTTTTTAAAAAAATGGAAGTTACTTTCCAAATAAATTCGAGTTCATCGATCCAAGCAAAAACTTCCTCTCTCGCTTGACCTAAGACTGTTTGGATTCCAAGAAAATTACTCAAACAAAAAGTTTAGTTAAATCCTATCGTGCAACAGATTGAAATTGAAAATGCAAAGAATTAAGAAGAGATTATATATATTCTGAAGCTTTGTAAGCACTAAGAATGGATTATATACACAGAAACCACAATTCCAATTACAAATCCTTGCTCGGAAAATTTTGATGAACGAGGATGGAGATCGAGCTAAGCAAAATAAAAAATCGAAAACCATCAAATCGATATGGACATTTCAATCGATCTACAAAGAGGAAAAAGAAAAGAAAAGAGAGTTAGAATTTGAAACACCAGACGATTTTCAAGAACTCAAAGCAGTTGAATGATTCTAGCCTTCTTTTGCTCTTCTTTCTCAGAGCTTTCATGGCGGACTCTGTTTCCAAGAATCGGACTGTTTCTTCCGTGTAAACTGCATCCCATGCGTATTCTTTCATATCATCCTTACCGAAGAAAATGTCTCCGACGACGACACCGCCTCTCTCGCCGTCGCCACCGCCGCCGCCGAATTCGAAGGGAAGAATATCTCTGGCCATCGGCGAGTAAGTCTTTTGGAGAAAGGAAAATTTTGAAGGGCTACTTTGTTGTTTAATGGTTGTATTTATATAGAGATATAAATAAATAGGAGAAAAAGTTAATAATAATTTATAGGGTTGAGATAAGGATAAAAATTGGTTTGGTTTGGTTAGGCAAAATCTTTAGTTTGGATGTTAATATTTTAATGGTTATGATTCAACCTTCCTCAATTTACTGAATCATAGTTGGATTCAAAGTTCAGTTACTTTAAGTCTTATTTTAACTTCTTTGAGTTTTACTATTTCATACAGATTTTTTTTCTTTAATTTATATTTCATCTTTTTTATCATATAAATTTTGAAAATGAAAAGTATAATTCAACCAAATTTATTTAATTTCTATCCTTCTTAAAAGCTGAAGTTTTTTTTTTCAACTAAATTTTGATCACATTAATTAATTAATATTTTTTTAAAAAAAAAAACCAAAATATATAATTCTGGATAAAAGTGAAAATAAAATTTTGAAATTAAACCCAAGCTAAATTGAAAAATATAATGACCATGGATGAATGGGAGAAAGATAAGTATAGATATGTTTGAACCATATAGATGAAGATTCAATCTACAAACTCATTGTCAGTTTTAAATTCGGTCTCGCCTATATCAACCTAATTTGTTTATCATGGACTACGTATTCATTCTAAGTCACGGTCACATTCATCACAACATTACATTTTTTAATAAAAAACTCTATGCAAGAAATCTGTAGAATCAAATTTTATGTATAGAGATTTTTCCATTTAATACTCAAATAACATTTTTCTAGCAAACCTTCATAAAATTATCAGAAATAGATAGGAGTGTTCAAAAAAATCTGATAACCGACCAACCCGACTACCCAACCCAAAACAACGGGTTGGGTTAAAAATTTTAAAAAAATTAAATTCCTAGGCAGAAAAGAAACCACGCCAAAAATTTAAATTCCTAGGCAGAAAAGAAACCACGCCGGCCTGAACTGAGTGAGCCGCTTACAGTTTTATTATTATTATATATATATTAAAAAAAAACAAAGCAGAAAAGAGAGAAAATTGAAAAATTGAAACCCTCGTCAGATCCGGCCCTCTTTGCTCATCGAATTCAAAACCCTCGCCGAACGGTCCTCGTCTAGTCTGAACTCCGAAACAAAAACCCTTAGTTCCAGCTTGTTGAGAGTTCTCTTTTCTTTCTATTTCTAGACCGGACCCTTTTTTAGACCGTCTCCTGAAACACCTGCTTATCCCGCATGTGCTTTCGGAGCCCCCCACTCATTCAATCACTTGCTTGTGATTGCAGCCATTCTCCGAAAAGGGAGAGACGAGGGAATCGTCTGCTCCCGTTTATGTGACGAACCGAACAACCATCGTTAGGTCCCGAATTCAGCGAACCACCGGATCCAGACCAAGATCTGATCTCCATTACGTGGTACGATATATCTATCGATCCAAAGAATCCGATTTGGTCTCCACCTGATCCGCCTCAAAATAAAAATTAAAAAAAAAAAAAAAAAAAAAAAAAACGGTGACCCACCTGACCCACCCCGAAAATTTTGGGTTGAGTTGGGTAGACCCTTAAAAAATGAAGGGATAGAGTTCATTATTAGCCAACCCGAATTTTTGGGTTGGTCTACAAAATTCTTCCAACCCAACCCAAACCATGTATACCCCTAAAAATAATCCAAACCATGTATACCCCTAAAAATAATCGTTAAAAAAAAAAGCTAGCTAGATATTATGCGAATTTTCAAATTCAATTATCTTTACAAAATATTTGTATCAAATATTTACATAATTTTCAAATCTTTTGCCCAATTTCTGTTTTTACAATTATATGAATTTCTAAATTAATAAATATCGAAGACCGATCTCAAATGAGATAGACCGAGAAAACTATTCTTAACAATTTTTTTTAAAAAAAATAGTAGTTTTGGAAAGGGAAAACTCGAAGAGAGTATTTTTGAGAATTTGCATTGGTCGGCTCTTCAATAATTAATTAGGATTATCTATCTAATCATTTGATTGATATACCAATAATGTAGGAGAAAAAGAAACCCACCAACCAAACCAAAATTTGTATATTCGTATAATGTAGACAATCAGAGATAGCGACAAGCAATGACCACACCACCCATAATATTCCACCAAGTCTCCATAAAATTGTATATAACTCAGGCCAAAAAAAATAAAATATTAAAGAAATTGAAAATATAAATGATTCAAGACTGTGCAAGTTCATTAGACTCTCGGGGGTGGTCCAAGTCTGAGAAAAGCTCATTGAAACTATCTAATGTATGCTGTGGTGGTTATCTTATCTACGATGGGATCTACAGAGCCTGCATTTCCAAATTGGTCTGCCCATTGCCCATGTTGGAAGATGAAGTTGTGCCTCCATCATCATTTTCCGACTTCATTTCTTGAACCGGTGGCGGGTTCACGATAGTCATTGGCACCGCAAAGTTATCGGCTAGACGTCCCTTCATCTCCCTGTGTTCTTGACATAGCGCGCACCAGTGCAGGCAACAATGTGTCATGCAAGGATCACATGGGGAGTTCTGCAATCACCAGTACGACTAATTAGTAGCATACAACACGTACCGAAGAAAAACACATGACCGTCACAACTATCTCGACTCCATGTAGCATTGATTGGTCCGATGCTGATCTCCAACTTTTGAGATGTTGGTCACACATTTCTAAAAGAACGGGAATCATCGTTTTAAATCATCACATCCATGATTTATGTCATGAGTTTCTAAAGTGTAACTCGAGATTCTATCTTAGATCTAGCTATTCGAGCTTCCCCACAAAGGGAGGTTACTCTTTTCAGGCTTGATGCGGACCGGTGCATGACAGTTATAGAAAAACATTTAACAGCTTTCTTAGGCTTGTATTAACATCATACCAATGTTAGAGAATGAAATCGTTCTATGCCAGATACCCAATGCAATCCACAAAATTCTCTTACATGGGGAGATTTTCTCCTCGTAAAACACACAAGAGGACGTTCGGGATCCACAAAACACGATTACACGAAGCAAACAATTCTAGAACAAGTGATGCTTTAATTCAATATGCTTGACAATCATTAAAAAAACAAATAAATTAGTTAGAATCCGGCTATTTTCAGAGTCTGCAACCACAAATTGTCCAGATCGCACATAAACAGAATATTACCTTAAGATGATACTTCTTCTGCAAAGATTGGCGGACGAGTCCAGTGTATATACCACACATCCACCAGGTAAACAATAATCCCTCACAAATGAGAAAAGACGTGTTTGGATCAATGCAATGGAACGCTGCAGTTGCTGCCGCCAAGGCAATGCCACCTTCAACAAATATAGCATGACAAACACATGGCCTCGTCCAATCCATATCGTCGTCTCTCAAGCTTTCAACATTGCGGCCAAACAAAACACATGGACAGAATAGTCCAGTCCAGCCTGTATGCACAAAATAGGCATACATAATGAGTAACATCAATTGTACGATAGGGATGGTATCAGAGGGATACTAAGGGTATATTAGCAATTAGTTAAGTAGTTAGGAAAGTCTGGTTATCAATACAGTGAGTAAGGAGGAGACAGGCAATATTTTGTAGTATGAATCAAGGCTTGAGAGTATCTCAAGATTGGGAGGGTCCGAGTACTTCAAACACTTGGTTGATCTTGTAATTTTGTTATTGTTTATCTTTCAATATATTCAGGTTCTATCATCGTAGATTTGCAGAAGTTTGAACTTTTAACATTTATAAGGTTTCCCAAACGTTCCATGTCTGTAGAAGTGGAAAGAGAGCAACCGAGGAAGCTAAGAAAACTTGGAAGGATTCGTAGTTTAGGTAAGGATAGGTAGGGAGGTAATGGTAAAAAAACACATCTCAAAGTTCTCATAGTGTTTGGATAATTAAAAGCAATGTTGAAACTTCTAAAATTAAGTGTTTTGAAGAAAAACGTGCTTAAAAAGTCAATGCAAACATGCCGTTAATTAGTGCTTCTAAAAAAGTGCTAGAGAAGTACTTTCACTTGAAACGCAGTACTTTCAAAAGTCAAAACTTCAGTCTTGCCTTGAGTAAACACGAACGTTCTTTCTCATTCTTCCATAATTACCCCACAAATTCTATCACAGCTTATTTCTATAATTCACTTGACTAAACAAGGTCTGCAATTGTAAGCCTTTGATGCTCAGAAACATAATTCAAAAGAAAGTGCGTCACTGACAAGCTTTAATCTTAGAAATAATTTGGAGAAATTTTGTTCACCCGACCAAATAAATCATTATCATAATGCAAAGCTGCTTACCAAGATTCCATCTGAGAACCATAGATTAAGAAGTTAAGAAGCACAGATACGAGATACAGATACGACATGCACAGACACAACGACACATCATTCTTTGAAAATCAAGGACACAATACAACAAAGACATGTTTATAAAAATATACATTTTTATTCTAGAAGAAAATTCAAAGTAAAAGGGTTGATGCATTTATATGTTTAAAATATTAGTTTGATGTATTCCACACTAAAAAATTATTATTATTGTCATATTATGTGGCCTTTTAGTCTACTCAACAAGTGTTCTATGCATGTCTTAACACATTTGTTGCACTTGTGTCCAACAAGTGGTAGAGTGTCCAAATGTTAGACACAGACACGCTAGCCCAAACTAAAGTGTCTGTGCTTCATAGTTAAAGAAGAATACTATATATATGGAAAACTTACAACTCTGTGGATCTTCTGCACAGCCAAAAATCCCAGTTGTCCAAGGTTCATCTGCTGGAGGCTCAAAACTTTCAGGTAGCGGCTGTCCACACTCGTTACATTTTCTTACATTTAACTGAAATTCAGCAAGAGGATTACAACTGTTAATGGTATGTTTTTCGTTTTCTCTAGGATATTCTATCTACAAAAAGTTCCTAACAGAGCTATATAAATGGGCATACACGTACTATAAAGAGCACAACCCAGAAAACCATAGAATAGTATGAGTATCTGCAAAAGAATCCTAGTACGCAGCAAAAGAAGTCAAACAGATGCAAATCAAGAAATCCAAAAGTGCTTCAGTGTAATGGAAGACTCTACTACAGAAGAAAAAGAAGGTTGATATCAGATAAAAATTTCAAAATATGTTAGCTAGAAGTTTCTATTGATTATATCCCTAGAGATACCACTTAAACCACCTGACTAACAATACCATCAACATCTAACAAACAAACAGTTTAAACAAGTACGCGTGTTGTTAGCACATTATTGACACACAATAAACAGGAACAGGGCAACATCACCGAAGTTTAGCATTCCTCCATTATTTAACATTCATCAATCTTAATAAACAACAGACCCTACAACTTTTAATGTAAAAAAAAAGGCTGCCATAAGTTGTACCCTAAGAAAAGCTAATGTGGATACAAGACACACAACACGACATGGACACGACAATATGCCATTTTTTAAAATCTAGGACATGACATGGCAAGGACATGTTTATTAAAATATACATTTTTAAAAATATATCTCATTTTTGTACCAGAAGAAAATTCAAAGTAAATGGATTGATCATTATGGACCTTTTTAGTCTAATCAAAAAGTGTTCTATATATGTCTAATAGGCACTACTAAGTATTCGATACGCATCCAACAATGAGTGTCCAAGTGTATAACACATGTCGGACACAAACATACTAGCCAAACTAAAGTGTTTGTACTTCTTAGGTTGAACCTATCACCTCATAAACATCTAAATGTCTACCTTGCTCCTTTGAGGATTGCCTCATTGGACTCGTTGCATATATGAGATATACACTTCACAACAAAAAACATACCAATTCTACATTTTCTATAACATTTATTTAGGGAACTTTTACATCGAAATGCACAACTTCTAGAACAATTCATTCACACCTAGTGAATTGTCTCACAATTGGATCTACAGACGAAACTACAAAATCTTGAAGTGAGAGATAAATTTGCTTTGCAAGTTCTACCCCCATACAAAAAAAAAAAAAAAAAAAAAAAAAAAAAAAAGGGAAAGAGAAGAAAAGAAAACCCAATGATATCAACAGAAAAGCTCAAATCTACAGAGAGAAGTGTAAGAAACAATAGCAAAAATAATTCCAAGTAATGTAAGCCTTTCCCCCTCAATTAACCTGAGGAACTTCAATAGGCTGGTTAAGCTCCCCTGGCTTGATATCTTCCAAAGGCGCTTGATCTTTCTTCAATTTCACATACCGAGAAGGCGCAGCCCCATCCCCCATCTGAGATCGTTCACCGACAAAAGAGAATCAATAATAAATCAAGAACCCCACAATTTATTTTTCTGGGAAACTGAAAATTTGTAAGAAAATTGCATCCAATCCAACAATCTCCCATCATTTCAAAGCATTGCATCGACAGAACAGGGGAAGAAATGATTTATACTCAAGCTTATAAGAATCAAACCTTGGGGGCAAAAATAAACAGACCCTTCAACTAATCTTCGTCCGGGACTATGAAAAATGCAAAGATCAAAGTGAAGAACAACAAAACGGAAAGATGTAAACGATTCTTACTAACCCCAGCAAGAAAATAAAGTTGCCCGACAAATCTTCAGCTGAAATGCTTCGCTTAATAGTCGAAGATCTGATTTTTTTTCTCCCAAGATTAGTGAAGTTGAAGAAGAGTCAACCGATCCAAAATTTTCTTTCCCCCAACTTGAAGAAAAAACGAAGATACGTACAATACAATTAACCACAGTAGTCAAATTGGAAGCGTTTGTTTTGTACTGTAAAATGGGTGGGTACTGGGTAGATAAGACTTTCCGAACCGCCCGGATTATGTTTGGCGACAATTTTGGAAAAGAAGCGATTTTTTTTCTTTATAGAAATTTATTAAATGAAAAAGATTCGATTTTTTTAATAGAATCGAATGTAATTTGGTTTTCAGTTAAATTTCGAAACTTTTATACTTGGTTCGGTTTTATAATTTGGTTACCCCTTAGAAATTCCATAGAATCGGTGTTTGAGACTTTTTAGGCATCCATAATGCTAATGATATGATAATTTCAAATGCAATGAGATCTAACATTCGATTTTCTTTTTTTTTTTTTGTTTCATAATTGAAAGTGAGCCTTGATATGAAATTTAGGTAAACATATAAAATGTAATAAAAATAAATTTATTTGTTTTAAATTACTATTGATTTATTACATTTACGTGATCTAAATATGTTCCAATGATAAATTTTGATTTATGACGTAAATAATGTTTTTCCTTTTTATTATTATTATTATTTTGTTTGAAAGAATCTATTTTCACTGTTTGGCATTAAAGAAATTGTACAAAACAATTCGTGGAATTCAAGGTAGTATTTTTCAAGATGATTCTTCTTCTTCTTCTTCTTTTTTTTTTTTTTTTTTTTTGAAATGTTCAAGATTAAATTTTAACATTTTTATATTTGGATGAATCTTTATACATAGGCTAAGGATTTTTTTTTTTTTTAATTTTTAGAAAAAATATAAACTAAGGATCTTTAATTTTACCATTACAATATCTTTTTAAATAATAATGGTTGACTGCAATTATACATTCATCTCTATTATATTTAACAACAATTGTAATGTAAGGCAAATATGAGTTTTTTTAGACATACAAACCTGGGTTTAATTTAATTGATTTAGACATATATTTTAACCGAAGCTAAAAATTTGAATTCCCAAACAATATATGCATTATTTCTAGGCAATGTTTTCAATTAAATTATTAAGTTTAGCCAAGCTTGAATTTGGTCATTATTCCTTTGGATTATAAGTATTGGGGATAAAGGTAACAAGTAACTGTGTCCTCCCTAACAAGCTCCATTAGGGGCTGGAAATTTAGAAGGGTTCATACTCTTTGAGCTAATTTTCTAACTCATTTGGATTAAAAGTGTTAGGATAAATATCAACTTATATCTTTAAATTTTGGTAGTTGTATGAATTAAAATTCTAAACTAATAATTGTATCAATTTGATTTCATTTGATTATATCATATAAAACTTATAATTTGAGTCATTTAAGCTTCTATGTTTTCATAAGTTTATCAATTTAAACCATTCATTACGATTACCTTTGAAAATCATACATGCATTAATTCTCAAATGTGTATAGATTTCTTCAAATAGCGGTTTTACAAAATAGAATATTAGAGTAAATGTATTTGACAATTCTCAAACAAATTTTTTTATTATAATTCTAAATCGATTCATTTATAAATGTTTAGGGGTTTAATTGATACAGTTGTAAATTTCACACGAGTTTTTTCCTCCAAACATAATGTAATGAATGATATAAATTGATACAATCACAAACTAGCTCCAAAGTTTAAATTGATATAATTATTATTTCAGGTCTGAAATTGATATTGTTCTTAAAATTTGTAGAAGACCCAACAAGTGAGAATCAATATCAATTGAGGAGAAAATGACATTGTCAGGATTTAAATAAAGGATCTCCTGGACCGCCTACGCTGCTACCATGATAAATCAACGATTGACCAAAAAACTTAAGTGATTGGTTAAATATAAACTTAATATTATTTATCTAACACTATTTGCAAAATTGGATTGCTGAATTTCAATACTCTTTTCAACAACACCATAGACATAACTTTTGAGGTAAAGATGAAAGGAATATAATAAAACCTTCAAAAGTATAGAGATGAAATGGATATAATAGTTGATGAAACATAGGAAACTGAAAAATGTAACGTAAACATTTTGATCCTAAGAGGGCCAATTTCTATACCAACCAGCCCAAGCAGAGACCAACCCACTTATCCCAAGAGTGATTGTATGGTTGCAAAATGGATTAGGCTCAATCTCAGCCAGTCCAATTATCAAATCTGCAACATTAGCTGCCACTGCCATCAGCCTCATAATTCTATCACCATTAATTTTGTTCACTCTCTCTTCTTTTGAATCCTCTTCAGAACTCCTCAGCTTTCTCTCTGCCTCAATCCCTTGTTTAAGCATAATAATATCAGCAACTATGAAGAATATATAGCCAAAAGACTCACCAAAGGCTGATATAAAGCTCATCTTTTTGGCTAACTTTGCATCAAGAGTCCCAATTCTTGACAGCCAAAGCAAGTGATCAAAGAAGAAGTAAACCATTTCACCTGCATTAGCAAGAACAGCAAGGAACCGAAACGTCGGGGTGGAGCCAGGGGAGCGTCGCAGGGCATTGAAACCGGTCAGGAAGCGGCCGGTTCGGAAGGCTTTTCGACTGAGCCCCGAAGCAACTTCCCAATTCTTGGCTCTTGTTGCCTTGTCTGGATGAGAGGTTTCAAGATGCCAGTGAACTAACTTGGAGACATATTGGAAGGTCTTTACAAGCTTGTCTATGCCATCTCTTTTGGCTAAGAAGATGACTAGTTTATCCACTGTGTCAGTCATGGTGGATGGCTGTTGTTTGAAGCCAAGAAGATGGGTTGCAGCAGAGTTTTTGGCTGAGAAGTTTAATGGTTTTTGGTTCATGGAGTTTTGTAAAGACTAAGTTTGAAAAATATATGTATGGGAAATTAAATGAGAGCCACAAACTATAGGCTTGTTGATAATTGTGTGTGGTATGGCATATTACTTGTGGTTGGACAATATTTTTTCCTCCTCTGTTCTAGTAGTTTTTTCATTTTGTTTTGTTTTGCATTTTGTCTCTTTACATTATTCTTTTCCCTCCTTGTTTTCCTGTTAAGTTAGATGGGCTTCAACTTATATGGCTAAGAGAAAACTTAGAAATGACAATTTCATTTAGTGCTAAAGGTCTCGTTCGACAATCATTTGGTTTTTGGTTTTTATAAATTAAGCTTATAAACATCATTTCCGCCAATAAGTTTCTTTGTTTTGTTATCTACTTTCTAGGAATGTTTTCAAAAAACTAAATCAAATTTTGAAAAGTAAAAATGGTAGTTTTCAAAAACTTGTTTTTGTTTTTAGAATTTGATTAAGAATGAAAATGTTTCTTAATAAATATAGAAACTATATCATAAAAATCGAGAGGAAATAAACATAAATTTCAACGACTGAAAAGTAAACAAAATCGTCATAAAAAATGTATGATGAAATGTCATGAAGGTGTATGTACGGTTCTTGGCTATGTAAATTACATAAAGACCAAGCAGTAGTGAAAATATTGACAACAAATTACCTAATGTAAACAAAACTAATGAAGTGTCCATCATATTACCTAATAATTATTATAAAATGGTAATGATCGTAAGGCCAAAGATGTTTCAGTAAAAAAAATTACTAATCTAAGTTGACACGCCGCATCTTACATACAAGGTTTGCTGTTGGAAGATCAAGCTCCTTTCCAGAATCAGATTTGAGAAGATCTTTAAGCTGGTCTCTTGGAGTGGCAAAGCAAGTGAGGAATGTAGCGAGAGCTGGAGGAATTTGCATCGATAGAGCAGAGAGCACATTTGTCAGATACTCAACATCGACAGACAACTGTTGCGCCCCACGATCCGTAACATATTGTATGCCACGCAGTTGCTCTGTGAAAAGTGCAGCGGTACCCTCAGCAACCTTCAGAAAACAGAACAAAGATCCAGTTAAGTGGTTCACTACGAAGTTACAAACACAGAGGGTCATGATACATTGATACTCCGCAGTATGCTCTATGTTATGGTAACTAATTAACACACAGATTCTAGATAAAATCATCGGGTATCCATAATGAGAACACCAGAATTTCAATCATGGATAATTGGGCTGCTTTCTTCAACTTCTTGATGGGTGTTCGGCCTACTGACTTCATAAGTCAGTCAATTCCACTAACTTAGATAATAGTATCCACTAACTATTGAAGTTTACACATTTGTCGAGAAATTTCATCTTCCCATCTATCTCTCTTTTGTACATTTATCGAGAAACTTCATCTACTCCTCTTTCTCTCCTTTGTATATTTATTGAGGAATTTTATCTTCACAACTATGCACCCCAACAGAGACTTACTAACTCCAATATACTAACTTTATACACCCAGCCCTTTCCTTCTTTTACCGATGGGACTTCTTTTTTACTCACCTGGTTTGATGCACCCAAATGTATGCTTTCATTTTTCCCTTTTTCGATAGACTTGGGTTTTTTTTAAAAATAATATATGAAGAAACCATGTATGTTAGGAAGCAGTTCCTTTAGAATCTGAAAGAAAAATTTTTAAAATCGCAATATTTGGTCAAATCGTTGAAATTTTACTGAATGTAGCTATGGTACCTTGCACATCCATTCTGCAGCGAAAAACTGAGCCTCATCATTGTTGGCATTGCTATTAGAGATACCCTCAGCAAGTGGCTCCAGCTGTTGCGGTAAAGTGAGAAGATATTCACCAACACTGGTAACGTAAGACTGGGGGTAAGAACTGAAAGTTGGAAGAGGTAAGGCACTATGTTCCTCAACTGAAGACCATATTGGCAAACGAGATACATCGCTTAGGCGTTGTCGTACTTTGGATATGAGAACATCATATACGAGTTCATTAACCTTGTCTGCAAATGCTGCAACTCTTTGAGATGCGAGTGGAAGAGCATGGAAACGTGGATCTTTTGACTGCATGAAATTAAAGAAACTACTCAGATGCTAAACAGAAGAGAAAGATCAATCGAGCCCAAAAAACTAGTGGCAATTGACAAGAGAGAAACAATAGAATACAATTAAGCAGCTAAGAAACTTCTCCCTCTCTCTCCCACTTAAAAAGGAAGGTCTGGGCATTTTCTGAGGTAAGTAATGGTATGGTGAAAGATGATCCAACTACTAAGCTTGCATGGCATAAGTTGAAACTAAAATCTAAGTGCATGGTCGGCATACAATATACCTTCATCTATAAAAATAGAATTTATTCTCCATTTAGTTTTGAAGTCTCAATTTGAGAGGTTTTTGACCAGTAAAATTTATAAATGAAAGCACTACAAATCTACCTGGAAAGCAGGGAAACGGGCATCTCACAGAGAAAAAACACAAGGAGAAAAGAAGTGAACGAGTAGTAAGAGTAGTACAAAAATTGATTAACCTGATCTAAGAGGTTGAAAAGCTTTTTTGCCTTCTCAGGAACATCGACAAGCCGAATAGCTGCCATATCCAAGGCAGCCCTGCCGCCCATAGTCACTTCCCTATTGCTGTAATCACTGACTATGTGAGACTGATTTTGGTCCAAACTCGAACCAAAGACTGAAACAGATAAGGTTGTGCTCAGTCTTGCAAGAGTAGCCCTCAAAGTAGCTTCAAATACAGAAGACCTGCTAGTCAAACAATCAGCCACAGTTAGTATCTGTAGGGTCCCCTGGACGATGGACCACTCTTCCTCATTTGACATCAAGTCAACTTTGCGTGCTCCATCCTTCTTGTCCAGGCCAGTTTCCTTCTTTAACCCAACACCATCACTACTCTGATCTATTCCACAGACAACTCTCAGGGATTTTAGAGTTTCCTGGAGTGAAGAAATATACTGTAACATCACATCATCAAGAGCTAGAAGTATTTCATCAGCCTCAGAACCACCCGTAAAGCTAATGCACCTCTCAACAGCTGCTTCAAGAAATAAAATAACTTGTGGGATAGACTCCTCCATTCTGCGTACCGTTTCACTAAGTTCAATCCCTTGGGCCCCCACACCTCGAGTGACAGCTCCTCTAAGATCTACCTCTGCAATTTCAGCTGAAAGGATAGCACGCTCCATCTGTCCGTATCTAGGAACAAGGAGAATAAATAATTGTTGGATGTATTGCAAGAACATAATACTCTCATTGAATACGGGGGAAAAATAGTGCATAAATTTCTAGAAACAACAAGATTATCACCATCTATGATGTTACCTTTGTTTAAAGGCTTCAAAAGGAAAATATACAGCCTTCAGCGTGTTGGTTAAAATATTAAGATCTGATTCTGAGAACAGATGTTGAATATTCCTAGCCAAGCTTCCCGTCATGTTATGTAAATCAATAAGTGCTTCTATATGCTTTGTTTGAATCTTGACACCTTTTGGCATATCTCCAGATAAAACATCTAATATTCCTGAAACAAAGAAATCATCTGCTTAGGGGGAAGAATATACGGTGCATAGATGACCTCCTGGCACCCCTATACACACCAATACATCATAAACAATATGATGAAGTACTTAAAAAGTCTAAAGTTGATTTGAGATGTTCACTTCAACCTTTCCCCAATGTTCCTGGAACAACATCTGCAGTTGCATGGTTGATACGGGAAATAAAACTTGATCCCACAACTGCCATTATCTCAATCAAAAGCTTTGGGACAAGAACTTTGTAATCATCAGGAAATGCAACCATACACCTGCAGATGACGAGTTCTCGTTTTAACAAATAACAAATAAAAGAAGGAAGCCTCACCACAAGAATGCTGAAAAATTAGCTACAAATCTCAAGAAAAAGAAAAACTAAATAAAGGCATGATTTTCATCACTTATTTCAAATTTGATTTCCAATATGATGAAGTTAAAAACTTAAAATTCAGGGTTAAATTTGACCCAATGAGCTAAGTGTAGAAAAGAAAAAAAAAAAATCTCAAAAATAATAGAAAGATATTTAATGCTTAAAAAAAAAAAAAAAGAAAGAAAGAAAGAAAAAAGGCAATATTTCCCTACATTGACCAGGGGAGCTTGCAAGGCAAGACCATTATTTATTCCCTGTTGTTCAACTCGTAGTAAAACACGTTGAGCTATCTACCATGCATTCTTTGGAATAAACAGCACATAAAAGGATTAGAACATAAATATTACCACTTCCATTCTTGTTCGAGGTAAAGTAGCAATTCGTCATAAAAACTTGGCAACCAACTGGTGAATGAAACTGATGGAAAACTTGATTGAAAATCATTATTAGTTGTTGGTCTTTCAAATTCATTCTTTTCACTAGCAACTTTATGTGCTCGTTGCTTTGTGTCAAAATCTTCCCAGAGTTGCTTTATAGGCTTCAAGTGAACTTTCGTATAGTTCTGCTCTAGAGATTTGAATCTTCCGATTCGAAGGAGAATTACCCTCAAATCTTGAGCAACATCAACCTGTACGATATATGGAGTTCTTGTAAATCATGAAAAATCACACATTCAAATACAAGCCTTTGCAAAACAAATGTACCTTTCTATTTGCTAGTGCATCTGTTAAACGAGGTTGAACCATACCATCAAGCCTGTCCTCTAAGACCTCAAGTTGCTTCCTCACATTAGCAAACTCAGCAACCTAATAGAACCATCAAATAAATTAACCTTGCACCTAGCAAACACGTAAGCAAGGAAAAGGCACCAATGAAGAATTTTACCTCCCCAACAGCAGACAAGCAATGTCTCATGTTGGCCAAGGTTTCAGCAGCCCGAGGAAGATCGCCACTGGCAAAGACATCTTCCACCGTTGAACTTAATTGAGCCAACCCAGCAGCATCCTATTGAATGCAATTTAAAAAGATACAAGTGCATGCATATGTTATCTGAACATTGGTTAGTGTAAGCACTTACATGAGAACTTGCATACTTCATCTAACAGTTGATACCTGTAATGTTTCATAAGCAGCTTCCATCCTCTGCTTCACAGTATCAACTCTAGCAAGGGCAGCTATAGATTCTGCGGAGGATCCCTCTGCCTACAAAAGATATATTACTTGAAACACTGAGAGTTTTTTTCTTTTTCTTTTTTTCTAGTTAGCAACCACCCAAAAAAAACATAAAAGAATACAGAAATAAAAAAGGAAGGGTGAAATTCCTCCTCCAAGTTTTCTCACAAAAACAAAAACAATATCATGAAAATCCCTTCCATTGGACGAAAACAATATCATGGCATCAAACACTTGTTCTAAATAAACTCCATTTGAACTTTCAAAAATATAACATGTATAGTATCCTCTTCGTATTATCATTCTCAGTACAACAAAACGTTGATACTGTTTGAGCATTATATTCACGTCATCAAAATGGTGTAGAACCCAAATTCACAACTCCGCAGACAAACTATTTAAGTAACAAGAAAATCAAGTCCCAATACCACTAATACAAATTAAGAAGAGTTGAAACTTTCCACAACCTCCCTAGTCTAGCATTCAGTTTCTACCTCCAGACCTTTCCTCCTTTAATTTTTTTTCTTCATAACGTTGGTGCAACATGGTGAATATACATATTATAGAAATACAAACTCATAAAATGCTAAAGAAACTACGGAAAAACAAAGAAAAACATCCTCGAAAATGTATAAAAGAAACAAAAGATCATTGGAAAAGAGAAAACCAAATGAATTGGATGGGATAGGAATGGGTGTCACCTTCTTAAGCTTCTGAAGGATCCCAGAGACGGCAGATCGGAGAGAAACAGCGTCGTCGCGTAAGCGGATAACATCTCGAGTAGCACGAGGAACGCGCAGGAGAGCATTGGCACTGAGCTCCTCGAGTGAGGCAGCGATCTCCTCGGACACCATTTGAAGCTTCATCTCCAAATCGACAAGGTGTTTGTCCAAAGACTCCTGTGGATGGCGAGTCTGGCAAGCGGAGTTGATCCATTTCTTCGGGTCGAAATTCTCTCCGGAGAAGGGGCCTAAATCCAGATTCATCGCTGCTCTGATATTTTTCCGATTCAGATATTCATGAAACTGAAAGCTGACTTGAGATCGGGAGAAGAAGCCCAAGTCACAGACACATCCTCAACCTTCAAATTGAACTGACTCTTCTTCTCTTACACTGGCTAATAGTAATAATTTGGCAGGAAATTGCAACTTGTTACTTTTTCCCCCCTTTTTTTGGATAATTTTTTTCCAATTTATGGATGACTTAAATTTTAGAATATTATTTTGTTTTTTAATATGTGGAACAGAAGAACCAAATCTCTTACCTCGAGATTGATAGATGTTAGTAGAATTAAGGTTTGTGTGTGTTTTCTCCTTTTTGAAATCATATATTTGTAAAATCGTTTAATTTGAGATGCATCAGAGTTGAATCATATTGTTCTGAGGTTATTACTTTGCTTAATGACGTATTAGTGGACCTCTCACAAGTAGCCTTCTCCATTGATGAAGCTAAGTATTGGTCGAAAGAGTAAGTATAACTTGCACACTTCATTGAATAATATTTGGTCGTTTAAATAGCTAAAAGAAGTATGAGTATTGATCAAATGAGAAAAAATTATCTACAACGAAATCATAACTAACCTAACCGATGAAAGATTTATAAAATCAATAGAGTAAGTAATGATCCAATAATAGGCATTGCGTGTAAGATATGGGGATTGTTTCCTTTTCCCATGTTACAATAATTTGGCGCACTCTATTGTGAACAAGACGTTAGATGAATAAGTTTCTTCTCTTCTGCTTTTTCCTTACCCTAAGTGGTTTTTGTTACTTGTAGCTTTTAGTGTAATCCTCCAATTTGGTCTTCTTTTGTGTATTGCTTTCTCTGTAAATGAATAAATAAAACTAAATAAAATATGAGCACAATAATACTAGTTTTTATAAGTCATTCATACAACCATATCGATGGTCAAAACAATCAAAACGAATCAATAGATCAAAATTTTTCTATGGTTATGTTCAGTTGAGATTAATTGGCCAATGATCCCAAGAAGACCTCAAACTCACAAAATATGTCTCAAGGTTTAAAATACCTCCATCATCTCCTTCAGTTATATATATATATATATTCAATTTGAGTTGTTACCTTTTAAAAATTATAGATAAATTTAAATATTTTTTAATTTATCTATCATTAGAATGAGAATTCGAACATCAAACTTGAGATATACTCAATTACTATTAAATTATGTTTACATCAATGTTTTAAGTTTAAATTAAAGCTATGGTTTCATTTTTAGGTTGAATAACATGTAATGTAACATTGTGATTTGAGACATTTATTTATTTATTTTTAAAGTTTTCTGGAGTTGTCTTAAATATATAAAATGTCACATTTATTCGGGAAAAATAAATAAATAAATGGGCCTAAAATTCCATTTCGTTGGCCCAAAATATTTGTTTGTTTGGGGATTGTTTCAAGTTCAACAAGTACCATCAAACCCTCATGTGCATCATGCGTCCATGTACCATACACGGGGCTGGGCCCTTCATAATTGGGCCTTCGAATTTCACACATGTGGCCCAACTCAAACACTTTGTTTTGGACTCCTTCGACAAATACCTTCAAGTTATAAAGGATGTAGTTTAAAAGTCTGAGCAATTGCAAATATAGCAATCAAGTCTATAGTAATAGCAGATATAATATAATACAAGAAATATATATATATATAACAAAATTTAAATCCAGCTCTCATAATCTATTTTTGATAAACTATATCGCTAGATAGAATTGTATTAGCGATAGAGTCTATAATTGATAGAAGTTTATCACTGATAGTGAATTTTTAGTTTCTTAAAAATGTTGCTATACATTGAATAATTTATCACAAAAGTTCTACCTGTTGCAATTACTTTTAAATGTTTGTTTATTTGGTCAAATTAGTTCATAGAAATAATAATAATAATTTTTTTTGTCAAAAATTAAATTGT
Source organism: Benincasa hispida (assembly GCF_027475165.1). Classification (NCBI taxonomy): domain Eukaryota; kingdom Viridiplantae; phylum Streptophyta; class Magnoliopsida; order Cucurbitales; family Cucurbitaceae; genus Benincasa; species Benincasa hispida. Next base: position 27,672,671 of record NC_143478.1, read on the forward strand.
TATTGTTTCTTATAAATACAACAAAAACGTTGATTAAGCATTTGCATGCTTAGCCTTGACCCAACCATGTATTTTAACAAATTTTTTCTTTTACAATAATTAATATTATTCATTTTTACTTGTTGAAACTTCATATATCAAAATTCACGTAAAATATTTTCAAACTTTGATTTTTTTTTATATAAAAAAATATCACGTTTGAAATCTTCAATAAGGATGATATTAGCATGCTTACTAATTTAAATATATATATTTGTAAAAACAAAATATATTTCTTAAAATTCTAAATTATTTTAAATGACAAAATTTACTGAAAATATTTACAGATAATAGTAAAATATTACAGTCTATCTGCGATAGACCATAATAGACTACTATCTATGTCTATCTTATTATCTTTAAATATTTTGTTCATTTTCTATATTTAAAAACAACACTAAAGTGATTTCAATTTAAAAACTTATTTGTTTGATTACCTCTTTTGAAGGTGATTTTAATTACAACTTATTGGTTGTCCAAAGTGATTAACAAATATCAAATTACCATAAATAGAATAGGAGAAGCTTTAACCTTCTGGGTAATTTTGTAACTTCAACACTATTTGATTTTTTTTTTTCCATTTTATTTTTGAAAATTTTAACGTGACCATTTTTTTTAAAGCGATTCATGTAGCAACCACTTCGTAATATTTTGTTATAATCATTTTTAAACTAATTATTGAGGAAAAGATTATTGAACAATCTAATTATTTCAAAAGTGATGTGCTTCTTTTTTTCTCTTCTTCTCTTTCTTTTTTCTTCGTCTTTCAAACACTAATTATTATTTTTTATAAAAAAAAATACATTTTGTATCCTTCATAGTTATGCTAACAAATTAACATTTTGTATACTTCATAATTATGCCAACAAATTAATCTAAACATAACTTAAATATCAACAACAAACATCAAAGTTTTTATACACCAAAGAACATCAAAACAAGCGTTCAATGTTTAAGTTAAACAAGAAAGTTTCAAAATAAATCATAAACAAATATTTTTAAATTTTGAAAAAACAAAGAATAAAACAAAGTTGAAAATTTTAATCACACAAAAGGAAAAAGTAAAACCGACCTTTCCAACCGACCAAACTATTTTGACCTTTTTCTTTCTAAAATTGATTTATAGAAAACAATTATTATTTTATTATCTTTTACAATATGCTAACGGGAGGATTGTCGCATACCTCGAAGTTGATAGTTGTGGTGGATAAAAAATATGGCTAAATATTTTGCTATAAGAAGATGACCCGATAGATTCTTTCAAGAGAATATTTTTATTTGGTAAGTATGGTGGCCACCGATAGGCTCAACCACTAGAGTTAAGTATATCAATTCACTTCATAAGATTAACAAGAACCATGAAGGCCGACTCTTAAGGTCGGCCATGGATGTTAAAAAAACCATAGAAGTCTGACTCTATAGACTTTATGAAGGGCGATTCATAGGGTCAACCATGAGAGAAAAACAATGCCTAAGTATGAAGGTCAAACCTATGAGTCCGTCAAAGAGCCTAAGGAGGCTAACCCTAATGGACAAGTTATGACCGAGTGATCGTTTACTAAGACAACTACATGTTCTTTGATCCATTCGTAACCACTAGATTGAGTTAGTAATTGTCAAATTACTTAATTATGCAAAAGATTAATTAGCTAGGTTACCATTACAAAATTATTATTTTATATAATCAAAAGAGTTCAAGAGACATTGGAGGTATATTAAAAAATACTCTAAATTCTCTATTCTAAAACTCTTTATAAATTGTTATTGACTTGATCATCGGAATCTTGGTGGCCAAGCACCACACTAGTACAAGGTTTTCTTTATTGTGCAGGATGAGTATTCAATTCCTCCCAAACATTACAAATTTGCATTTGATATCAAATTTTTTAAAAAATAATTACGTCGTATCAATTGAGCTATGTTCGTATTGACATTTTTTTTTTTACTTCTGATCCAACTTCACGCTCATTTTTTTCCAACTTATACGGTTTTTTTTTTTTTCAATTATAAAGTTATACTAACCAGAAGCACTACTTCACGTGCACTTATCAATTCTATTATTTTATATAAAGCTCTATAAACTATTTTTTAATCCAAAAAAGTCTAAATTATGTAAACAATTTTTTTAATATAGTGTATTGGAAAGTTAGGCTACTTTCAATTATGAGGCATAGAGAGAACATGCCTAACTCTCCTTCTTTATATAATAATTAAAATATATAATTGGACTTCTCCCACATGTGTCACTATACATTTTCTACCTAATTTTTAAAAGCATATATTCTAATATTATGAAAGAAATAAACCAAACAATTTTGTTAATACAATTTTAATTATAAGCATTCGTTTCCTTAAATTTTGGGATTTAATCTTTCATTCCTATAATTTTTAGCATATTTTTAGGTCAAATTGTCATTACTACAATTTTAGTTTTGTTTGACTTTATTTTTAAGTTTTGTTACATGATTAGTTAAATAGAAAACATGAACTTAGTTTATATGATAAAATATGGTTGTTTGCATTATTCACGTGGCCTAACCATAAACCATAAATCTATAAAAAAATATATATATATTTAAACTTGTTTATTTTGATCTTTGTAGCTCAGCAGCTATGTCATTGTTTGTCCACCACAAAGCCCAGTTGCTAATATTAGAAGGTTTTAGTATTATATGTTTTAATTGGCTGAGTATTTTTTTTCTTTTTCTTTTTCTTTCCTTTTCTTTTCTCTCAACGTGACAAACGATAAAATACTATCAAAATTAGTAAAGAAAAGTCAATTATTCCTTTTTGAGATTTTAATGTTACTTTCCAATCAAGCATGTATTTCCAATTAAATTTAAAGTTAAAATATACTTTTGGTTCTCGAAAAACTAAAACAAATAACATCCCTCATTTTCTTATTGTCTAACCTTTGCTATTCTATAACTATTACCACGATATTTTAATCTTAATTTCTTATACTTTCTTATAATATTCAACATGTTTGAACTCTCTAACCCTGTCCTCCAAAAAGAAAAATGTCTATATACTCTATATATGTATTTTTAATTAGTATTTAAACTAAACCATTTGTCTTTTTCTTTTTGTTAGTTTTTTCCTCACTCGTATTTTACTTTTAACAAAATGTGATGTTATAGGGTAAGATTTATCGAAATGGGCAACATCGAGAATCTCAAAAGATAGGAGGTTCAAGGGTAGAGATAGAGGTCCGAGATGGTGGACCTGTCAATGGGACCCACATCCGATCAACAGCTACCGATAGGCTTTAGGAGACCAATCCGAGTGGATTGGGCAGGACTTTTGAGGGAGCTCGAAGGACTTATGAAGAATCTCTATAAGAGCCGTGAGGGCTCTTAGAAGAAGCTCATATGACTCAAATTAAAGAGGAGCTTAAAATAGTTTGATGACTCATGAGAAAGCTCAAATGTAGCTTAAGGACTCATAAAGGTGCTATATAGCTCAAATGACCCATGAGGGAACCTAACGTCACCATGAAGAACCCATGTAGTAGTACAGTGACAGTTTGAGTAGTGTCGAGTGGCATCATGAAGGTTTTAGTAGTGCTATTGAAGAACCCATGTAGTAGTACAATGGAGGTTCAAGTAATGCTGAATAACATCATGAACGCCTCAGTAGTGCTATTGAATAACCCATGTAGTAGTATAATTGAGGTTCAAGTAGTGCTGAGTGGTATCATGAAGGCCTCAATAGTGTTATTGAAGAACCCATGTAGTAGTACAATGGAGGTTCAAGTAGTGTCGAGTGGTATCATGAAGGCCTCAGTAGTGCTATTGAAGAACCTATGTATAGTGTCTAATGGTACCATGAAGGTCCTAGTAGTACCATGAAGAGCCCATGTAATAGTACAATGGAGGTTTGAGAGTGCCAAATGATACCATGAAAGTCTCAGTAGTACTATAAGAACCCATGTATTAGTAGTGATGGTTTGAGTACTGCCTAATGGTACCATGGAGGTCCTGGTAGTACCATATTGAAGAGCCCATGTAATAGTACAATGGAGGTTCAAGGAGTGTCTAATAGTACCATAGAGGTCCTAGGTAGTACCTAATGATACCATGAAAGATCCATGTCATAATGTCATGGAGGTCCTAGTAGTGCCTAGCAGGTACTATGAAAGTCCTAATAATACCATGATGGACCCGTGTGGTCGTACTTAATGGTACCATGGAGATGGTACCATGTGCCGACTTTTTGGTCCTTAATCTTAAATTAATTAATTTTAATTATTTAATTAATTAAGTAATATTTTGATGATAACAAACCTAAATTAGTTCGTTAAAATTTTGGGTGTTTTGAAGTATCTGTTGTTTAGAGCTCAATGATTCCATCACAATTTGAATCACCCAAATCGGAACTCAAACGAAGAAGATATAGGTGAAACAAGCTTAAAGGAAAAAAATCCTGAATTAATAATGTGACATAAATTTTCTCATCAAATTGGACCAATTGATGTTTATGTTTGTGTCTAACGACTTTAAAAAGAAAATGAACTGAAAAGAAAAATAAATTAATATTATTTCATGTTTGTATCTAAAGGCTAATTTTGGACACATGGTGAGTTTTTGCGGTTTTTAAAAAGAAAAGGAATTTAATATTATATTTTGTTTGTGTCTAACGACTAATTTAGTTTAAAATCTCCACCACTGATTTTTCTTTTCTAAGATCCAATGGTCCAAATTAAATGTAGTTTCCACCAAATTTTCCTCTTTATTCAAACTCTATATTCTTCTCCAAATCACAACAACAATTTTTATTATTTTCAATTCTCCATAACTCATTAAGTCACCATTGTTGCTATCTCCAAGCTTCAATTTTCTTCTTTCATTTTCTTATTGAGAGATATTTATATTGTGAGGATTGATTCATTGAGTGCTAAATTTGTAAATCCACTATTTTAGAGAGTTTGTCGAGTGTGCTATTTATTATTTTAAACTATTGTAAGGGTTGCTACTGATCCCAGAAAAAGAGTTTTGTAATGATTTGATCATCAATTGTGGAAAGGATCAAGTTTGTTCTTGCGCCTAGAAAAAAAAATGTTGTACTATCGACTCTAAGCTATAGAAAGAGTCAAGTTCATGGCGATATACCCAAGAGGAGCTTGGAAAATAGAAGTAGGTTGATTATGCTGAACTACTATAAAATCACCGTGTTAAATTTTCTATCACTCTCCTATTTAATTTTTAATTATTTTTTTTTTTTTGCATAAAATTAATTGCTATAATTTATCCTTGAAATTAATTGCTCACATTTGTCTATTTAGGTTGGTCGAATTTATCTTTGCACATTTATTTTATCAATTTTATTATTAAAATTAAATAGGGTATTTAAAGTGTTGATGTTAATTTCTTAGCTTATTTGGATTGAATTATTTTGCATAAAATTATTGTTTAAATTATTTGATAGCCAAAAGTATATTGATTTGCTTAATTGGGTCCACATTAGAGAAAAAAATTTCATTAGTTTTAGTAAACTCTATTCGCCCCTTTTAGGTTGTCATACCGATCATTCACCATGGAGGACCCATGTGATAATATCTAGTGATACCACTAGACCTCCGTACTGTAGGCCGAATGGTAGTGGTCCAAGTTCATTACGGATGGTTGATGAAGGAGTTAGTGGAAAGCCGAGCAAACGAGAGGCACCAACTATGACTTCGAGTAGTGATATTGTAACCGCCTGAAGAGTACCGATTCAAGGGTTTCATACAATAAGAAGTGACAATTGTGAGCCTAAGTGTTCATTACATAAAACTAAGCCTACATGAATTAAGGAGTGGCAATTGAAGCATCGAAGTGTCCGTGGACTTGACACCACACCAGTGTTTGTTTTCTTCATTTTGCAGGGCATTTGTTTGAGTTTTTTTCTTAAGATACAATTCACGGTTGATCCATTTTTTCAATATTAACAGTGATCATAATACTTTTTTTCTTTTATAATAGTATGTGGGGTGGGGAATTGAACCTCATACGAGTCATACCTTAAATTTGATAGTACAACTCTATGTCTATTAAACTATACTCATGTCTACACATTTGAGTAAATTAAAACTTAGGATTACTAAAATGGAAAACCATTATAAATTTCCAAATCTACAAAATTAGATAGAAAAATGCGGAAATTAAACCGTAAACGTAATAGAAACTCAAACCTAGCTTTAAAACCGAAAGCTGGTAAAAAGTGCCTAAATCTAACTAAAAAAATATGTAGCACAACAATAATTTAAAATAATAATAATAATAATAAAGAAATAAATAACGTTGTGCCAACCGTAATAAATAATAATAATAATGTCCACCATATAATTCATCTTGCGGAAACTTAAAATCTAAAGTTAAAATGAACTCGTCAAATCAAGAACACAAAAATGTTTTTTATGTTTTTCCTTTCAATTGAATATAAATATGATTAAAAACAAATTAGGTGAGTTAGGTGCAACGTGGTTGGCTGCCGTAATTGCATTTCTTAGAGATCAAGGTTCATTGGCAACGTTTTGGCATTTTTTTATTTACATAGGTCAACTTGTACATCAAATACTGCCACCCCAATCTGGACTACTATTCAACTTTTAGCTTCTAATTTTATTAACACAAAAAATCATTGCTATAAATATATATGATTAATTTATTTCATTTTAATATTATGATGTTCTGAGCTTCCTTTTTCTTTATTTCTCTCTCCATCTATTGCTAATATTAAGGATTTAGTGAAAAAAATCAAAACGACAAAATTCTCCTAAAAAGATTTTTGGAAATAAATTGCACCAACTATCTTTGAACTATGAAGTTTTTTACGATTATACTGTTGGGTTGTATGTCCTAAAACTCGCAGTTTGTAATCTTTAAACATATTCTATTTGCAATAAAGTTGTTATTAAGGTTTATTCAATAAAATTGTTATTGAACATGTAAATTGAACTTCTAAAGCCTTAATCCAATAAACTAACGAACCACTAGCTATAGCATGAATACTTGAACTTTTTGTGGAGACATAAAAGTGGATTAGGTTTGAGTATATAGCTGAAACGGTCTATAAATATAAGGATAAGGTTGGGTATTTTATCCTGCAGGCACTATGGATGCGACTTGCTGTGTATTTGATACAAACAATATGATCCTGAAATCATTCATGTGGAGACATGCGCGTAAGGGCATCCTATTCAAAAGATGTTTCTATAAGATCGGATCACGAAATAGTCACTTTTCTTTATAACATTGTTTATAGTTAAAACTGACCATTTCAATTTGATGACCTAAGGTAACTTGATCTCAATCCTTAGTTAATTATGAATTCCTGTTTATTTAGGGTTATCCTTTAATGGTGAGAGTGACTCAACATCACCGCTCAATAAGCCTCCTATTTTAGGAGTAAAACCGGGTAGATAGCTGGGGACATAATCCTACAAGATGGAACTCACTCCTACCTACTTTAAGGATAGTAGATAGGTTGTTCCCTTAAGTACTGATTCCTAATCTTCAACAAGGGGCCCCACCCTTTCTATGACTGAGAGGGACTCGGTTTATAGGTAGAACCATAAACCAATTGTTCATTAGTGGATCAGTGGAGACTTAAGGAGCAAAATGTATTACGGGAATAAAACAATAATTTTGATCCAGTTGTTGATACAAACAACCTGTGAAGGATTGACTTACTGATCATGATTAAATCAAGTGGACAGAAATATATCTACAGAAATAGTGCAACTACTGGGCTTTAGTGGAGTGACCCAATAGTTAACAAATGTTGGTTAATTTGATTAAAAGAATTTAGCCAATTAATCTCGATCGTTATGATGTGTAGTTCTATTAAGTCCCCTACCTCATAAACGAACTAAATCTTAGAATAGTGTGATGAGAGAATTTGAAACATTTAAAATTGAATTAAGAGAATTATTAATGAATTAATTTAATATTTGATATCAAATTAATTTAATTAATTATTAAGAATTAATTTTATTTAAAATTAATAAATTTTTATTTAATATTAATTAATATTTTATAAAATTAGTTTTTCATTTTAATTTTGAAATTAGATTTAAAATTAAAACTTGAAAATTGAAGAAAATTCATTTTAAAATGGAAAACACATTTATAGTGGGGTTTCCACTTTAGACACCACAAATTCCACTAAACTCTTAAAGGTTTGGTGCCAAGATGTTATGCAATTTAATGGCATGTTGAAAAAGATTAAAATCTAACTTTCTTTCTGCTGAGAAGAGGGTTGATGCAATGAATTAGATTGAGAGAAAAGTTCTCTCAAGTTTCTTCAAGCTTTTGGACACCAAACCAGAAAAATACTCTCCAAAATTCCCTAAATTCAATCTCAATTTGGATTTCACTCTCCAATTTAAGGACCTAGAAGATGGTAGGAAAGATCTTGTAGTGGTTTACAAGCATTGGAGAATAGATTCGAACTCATAAGTTGTTGATTGAAGAGGTTCTTCGAAGGTAAATTCTGAAACCCTATTTTCTGAAAAAATGAACTAGCATGTTTTAAATCTAAAATTAATATAGTTAGAGTGCTTAAGATCATAATTACTTCTGCATTTGAATGTAGACGACATCATATACCATAAACTTTTAGGATTATAAATTTTATTTGTTAGTATTGGTATCGATTTACTTATAAAATTAAATTTTTTGATATTGATATTGATATCCATTCACCTTATCAATTTTTTTAAATTTTAAATTCCATCGAATGTCATTTTAATATATATATTTATCTTATTATTATTATTTATAGAAAACGCTTATCGTTTTCTTGAAAAATCGTTTTCTTGTCATTTTAATATATAAATGGGTTTCTTGAAAACATGTTGGAGAGAGATAAGAGAGCTCATTGTATTGTTAAAAAACAATAGGCTAAATCTACTCTCTAAATTGGAGAGAGAGAGTAGAAAAGGCTACTTTCGAAATTATATTAAAACAATTATTGACGTTTTGTTTTTCTCTTTTTTAAATTCAACCTTTTTTGTTTTTATCTTTTAAAAATTATTCCACACACTTATTTCTCCTTTAAATTTATTATTTTATTATTTACTTTTTACCAATATTTTAAAAAATTAAACTAAATAATAAAAATCATTTCATTTTTTTTTAGTTTTTAATAATAAAGATTATAAACACTCAATTCACTTTTAGATTTATTGTTTTTTATCTACTTTTTACTAACCAAATTTTGAAAACAAAAAATATTTTTAAAAACTTGTTTTTGTTTTTGGAATTTGAAATTGGCAAACAATTCAAGTCTTGTAAAATATAAACCATTAAAAAAAAAGTGAGAGAAAATTAGCTTAATTTTTAAAAACTAAAAAGAAATAATGAAACGATTACCAATTACATTTTCTTTTAAATATTTTACTACTTTATAATTATAATTTCACAAAAGGAGTATATCTTACCAATAAAAAAGAATGTAGTTCGAAACTCTCATCTAATATAAAACAAAATAATAATAAGATTCACATTATTGAGTCGAAATATATTTGTCTACTAACAATATAAAAAAAAAATCCGTTATTTGTCTCTTTGATGTTGACAAACAAATCAGTACATCTTATAGTAGTGGTGTAATTGCTCATTTGTATGCATGTTAATTTATTAATTTTAACAAGTCCTTTTCTATCGAATTTTTAATCTTGAATATTTTCTTATTCTGTATATACCAATCAACATCAACCGAAAAATAATCACATCTTAAAATTTAATATCGTTATAAAGATTCACTAGTATTATAATTTTGATTTTGTCATTCTGTTTTATCTATATAAAAATAGGGGGGGAAAAATCAACATCGACAGACATATATGTATATAAAATTTGATTGCATATTTTTTTTCATGAAGGCCCAAAAATAAGAGAATATTGGTCCCTTGCTATGATTGGCCTTTTTGTGCTTCCAAAAGCCATTTTTAAGTACTTGCACTTTCTCCTTTTTTTTTTTCCCTATAAAATTGACAAACCATCCATAAAAAGGCATGCCATGTTTTTTTTTTTAAAAAAAAAATAATAATAATAATTTAAGTACAACACGTATGAATTAAATCCTTGATTTAAAAAAATAGAATGAGTATGCTTTTTGATTGAGTAAAGTTCAAATTACTTTAATGATATCTACAAATTAAAGGAGATATACACTAAACCACTAAACCTCTTAAGCTGGGACACTATTAAGATATTTTAATTGTTTATTTATGTAATTTGTCATTTCAACCTTGATTTGTTAAAGATAATTTGTGTGGCTCTAGGTCTTGGAATGAGTTTTTTTTTTCTTAATAACTAGTTTGATTAAATTCTTGTAATTGTATCCAACTTTTCAAAACTTATACAAACTTTATCATAGATTATCATTCAACATTTTTTTTAAAGCATAACTTAAAAGATTTAGCAACTTTTATTCATTAATCACGAGTTCCAATTCTTTCGGATGATATTTGAATCAATTTTTTTTTTCTTTCTAAGTTCAAACCAACAAGTAAATTTTATTTACAAACCATATCGCTTTAAGTTTTTTTGAATATCCACATTTTTCTTTCTTATGTCTTTATCCCAATACGTTAAGTCAATCAATAATTATTCAATAGGCATGTCACATTACTAACTAATTTGAACATATATGAGTATAGAGTAAACTAATAACTATCTCAAAAGTCATTCAATTCCTATTCTACAATTGTTAAATTAAAATGAACATGGAATCACTATTTAAATTCAAAGGATATAATTGAATTTTTTCAAAATTTGTAATTCAAGCCACATTTACTCATATGTAATCAAAATTGATCCAATTGTAATGGGTATTCATTCACGTGTCAACCATTATGAGCCTCAATGTATTGCTTGCATGTTTACATAGGCAGATTACAAATAGTAATTTGATTCCCACTAGGGTCGTTTTACATTGACATTTGTAATAGAATTCCATTACAACAAGTGTGATTATTGTAATGCCCTTAAGGTTTAGAAAAAAAATTATCAAACTAATCAAACAATCGTCTTTCAGTATTTTGAATCCCTTTTTTGTGCTACTTTCTCTTCCGCCCTGCTATTCCTTAATCAAACTCCATTTTTTGCACTACTTCGTTCATCATTTTTTTGAATGTTTGTCCAACATACTAATACAAATATATGACACTAGAAAGTAGAGGGGAAAAAATGAAAGAACATAAAGTAAGGGAAAGAGCTAGAAAGTGTATAATTATCGCTCGTATGAATCGATATTGATACTTGATATCATCTTATCGATAACGATATATGATCATCTATATACGACATTGATATCGATGTTAAATACGACCAACAACACATGAACGATAATTGATAATGTAACGACCAAACTTTCTATTATACTTTTAGGACGCTACTATATCATGCATAGATTTGATAACAAATTTCTCGAAGAAAATTTTAAACAAAAGAAATAAAATTTTTATTTCATTAAATAAAGCTCAAATAATAAAATCCTAAAAACTTCGTTCAGGGTACCCCTGACCGTAATTTTAAAATAAATTGAGCAATTGAATAAATTAACAAATGAATAAACAAAATAACCAAGAGTTTTAAATGCTAGAATCCTAAACCAAAACATGTCAAATAAATAAAAACATAAGGGTGGAAGCGGTGTCATGTCCCAATGGCCAGGTCATGGCTCCCTCCTGCAATTCATCAGTTTATCTTTACCTTTACCTAAAAGAAACATGAGAAGAAAATGATGAATATTACCTAGTAAGCAACCCACTATTAGGCCCACTAGGTGAATTGTTAGCCTTTCTATCGGGGCTCAAGTGCACAAAATACATCATAAGCATAGACATAGGCATAAGCATAAGAGGTAACTCGAAGGCACGCTTACATAGGTATTGACCTCAGAGGGACACGGTCATTTAAGTGGTGAATCCAAGGGAAACACCGTACATGGGCATAAGGTGTAAACTCGAAGGCTCACTGCATAGGCCAATAAAAATGCTAACAATCACTATCAGTCTCACATAGGCATAAACATACAATCAAAGTCTTAAATTATGCAGCATACAATCAAAGTCTTCAATTATGCATAGGTTTCAGAACAGTCCCACAATTTATGCATCAAACAAACACTGCAACAATGCAATATCGAAATTTCATAGCATGAACATAAGTTTCCATAATTCCAACTGACGAACAAACATGCCGTAATATTTCAGGCTAATATAGGAACCAATACTTAACACATACTTAGGTTCGAGGGCAAACCGACCGTAGGTAACTTACCTCAATAAAATCTAGTGAAATTAATTTAATCTCCCCTCTTAACTCTGAGAGACCTCGAGACAAACACCACTACTTGAACCAAAATTAATTTAAATTTTCAGGCTATCATCAATTTAAATCTAAAAGATTCTCAAAAGTTAAAAAAGAAAAAAGACGACATAATAAATCCTACGTAATTATCAATAGTAATCAGATTGATCAACCCTTTCTTTTGCAATCAAATTACGAATCGGGATTATGGTTTCGTTAGATTGCTCAACGTTCCTTATGATTAAGGAATGTTGGTGAACATCCACAAACATGATTAAGTAGGCTCTACTTTTATTTCAATGCATCGAACATAAAAGAGCATGGAACTTATTCTTCATTATTTTTAAAAGTGACTGAATGCTGTCATCCACCGTTGAACTAAAATATAATATTTATACTTTGAGCTTTGCAAAAAATAATATTTATAATTTGGACCTTTCTTGGTAGGACTATATAAATTGAAATTGTGAAATTAAATTCGCTCCCCAAAATTCAATTGCCATACGTTTCTATTAAAGCTTACTTATTTACTCTGGCACGTCAAAAAGAGTATTGAATAAATAATGGCAATGATATATACATATAAAAAATTAATAATGACAATGGAATAAATTAAATATATAAATAATTTTTCAGTACTATGGAAACGTTTCTTTCCGATTTACATGAGTTTTGAGGTCAAAATATTGAGGGTCAACACAATAATGAAAAGAAGATTTAATACTTATTGTAAATATTAGTGGAAAGATTTAATGAGATTGTTTACACAAATAAACTGAGACTCAATATTTTTTTTAAATACAAAGTCTATATCATAAAATAATAAAAATTGATATCAAATTTTGATATGGTTTTTTACATTAGAGATTATGTCATAAATTTGAAAGTATAAGTACTAAATTATTATATACTAAAATTTAGGGATTAAATGTTACCAAATTAAAAATAAAGAGATTAAATCGTTACAAATTAAAATTCAAGAATTAAATTATAAGTTTCATAAAAGGTAAGGGACAAGAGTGTTTTTTAACCTATAATAACAATGATGAGCAAAATATTTGGTTAGGACTGTTTACTTCACCAGAGCCACTACTTCCGTGGCATTACATTACACTGCATTTAAATATTTCTAGATTACTTTTTCTTGAAGAAACATTTTTTTATCTTCAAATTTCGTGGCTAGTTTTTATTTAGAATATAAATTTCAAAATGTTGTATATTTATTATTTAGTTTTAAAGGTTGAGTTTTGTTTTAATTTAGGTTTAAATATTAAATTTTTATAATTTAATTCTTGAAATTTGAGTTTTGTTTCGATTTAATTCTTAAAATTTAAGATTTTTATTTTTAAACCTCAAATTTTTTATTAAATACTCATTTTTCATTTTTAGTGCTAATGCCTAATAATTAATTTAAAAGACTTATAAGTAATTAAATTTCATTATTTTTCATCACTATTAAAATTTAATTTAAAATTTTACATCATTATTATTTTAAATTAATTAATAGACATTATCGTCATGATTGAAAGTGAGTATTTAATGAAAAGTTAAGTTAAAAGTCTCAATCTTGAAATTTTAGGGATCAAATTGAAGCAAAGTTCCAATTTCAAAAGTGAAATTGAAACATACTGAAACTTATGGACTAATAAATTGAAACCAAACTCAAAGTTTAAGGATTAGATGTATAATATTTTGAAATCTAAAGTCTAGAGACCAAATAGAAACTAGACATCTAGAAACCAAAAAGATATTTTCTCCATCTTTTTAGTTCTAACATTGATAGAATGAAATGTTTATTTTATTTAAAGATATATATTTTTATACTAATTGAGCTATATTCGCTTTTACACTTTCCCTAGTTGTGAATTATAAAATTAGTTATAAAGTTTTTAGACCATACAAATTTTCTAATTGAAATTTCCTTGTAATTTATTGTGCGTTTGATTTTAGTTGTGTGGGAGGAAGAATACACTTCTTGGGTTAAGTAGTTTATGAATCTAAATTTAGGCTACGTGGACGTAGGCTTAGTTTGAAATTGCATACAATATTTAAAATAATTACATATAGTTATGCTTTTAAAAAAATCAGCTATAAAAAGAATTAAAATAGTGTTCGGTAAATTTTAACTTAAACTTGAAAAATAGGTTAAAATGTTTGGTAAATGAATTAAAAAAAATCTTATTTTAGATATAATAACTAAAATAGATTTATAATCAACTTTTTTCTTTTTTTTTTTACAACTTAAAGTTTTAAATAATTGTTTAGTGTGATAAATTTTATTTGTTGTAGTTTAATTCTTAAATATTGAGGGAAATGGTTTTATTTAAAAAAAAAATCAATATGGTATACTTAAAAAAAAAAAAAAATTGATGCATTTAACTCATGAAAAATAGAAAATAGATTTGATTACATGAGAAATAGATAAATATATAAAATAAATCTTATTTTTAAAATATAAAATTGAAAATTAAATATTAATTAAAAATTCCATTTGATTTTAGGAGAATATAAAAGCCAGTAGGATATTGTTTTTAAAGTAGACATGAAATTAACGTGATTTTATAATAGAGGTAATTTAAATCTATTTTACCAAACGTAGAAAACGGTTAAGATTTTTCAAATGACTTTTTAACACAGCAATGTCAAGATATCCATAATCAATCATAATGTAAAAATTAGTTATCATTTAAATACTTTCTAATAAATTAGTTAACAATATTACGTGAATTAGGAATAATAAAAAATATCTACTACGACTCCAACAATTTTGATTACGGAGTAATGGACAGACTTTGATTTAATTGTCAAACTAAAGCAAATAGAATAAAAAAATGGAAGACCTCGTTCAAAATCAAGATGCTATTCTTTATTAAGGTTTCATTATATTTAGCATTTGAATTCTTTAAATTTATATCTATTTCATCATTCAAAATTAAATTATTATGAATTTTTAATTTGAGAAATGGTCCGAAATAGTCCTTTGAAATAACTCCTCAAGTTTTTACTTTTTAAAATTAGTACATTTTTTAAAAATTCGTTCAACTAATTTTTTCGATCAATGTTGGACGAGATCGACCAACAAGATTTAGTTAAAAATTAATTTTTAATTTATGATTGTTTCTGTCCTTCTTGGTCCGATTACTAATTTTTTCGTAATATTCTCAAATATTATACCAAATCTTATATATTTTTAAATGTTCTCCTAATTCAGTTTTTTTTACCAAATATATATAATTTTTCAAATCTTTAGCTTAATTTATAATTTCCAATTCAACTTACTAATTATCAAAAATATTTTTTTTTCTTTTTGAGAAATCCAAATTAATTTTTTTTAGAGGGATCTTAAGTGATTTTTTAAATTTTGAAAAAGATTATATTTTGCAACGAGATTCTATATATTTCTCATATCTTACTTAATTTTTTTTTTTTTTTTTTTGTAAACTTGGATGTTTCTCAATTTTTTAAAATCACGAGTCATCGCTTGAAAACCATTTGGATAATTTGGAAATTCAATATAATTATGGAAACATAAATTGGGCTAAAGATCTGAAAAGTTAATATTTGATATTATATTCCTAACTAATTTGTAGAAAATTTAAAATTATATAAGATTTTGTACAAGATTTTGGGAGTTTAAATAATATTAAAAAATATAACAAATTTGGGGAGGTTAAATAATATTTGGAAAAAAAAAACATAATCTCGGTATGTAATGACCAAAAATGTACAAAGAAGACCAAAAACAATAGATAAGTTAGAAAGTTGATTTTTTAACTAAATCTTTGTGACGGGTCTCGCGATGGACCGAAAAATATTATTCTAACTTGTTTGCAAAAATGATGCTAGTTTTGAAAAACAAAAATTTGAAGAGATTATTTGTGATAATTTCACTTTTAATTTTATTTTAATAGTTCTCTAAACTTTAAAATGTGTATATTAAGTCAATAAATATTAAATATTAAATTTTGTTTCTAATGGTGGTCATCGATCTATTTCCCATTTTATTGTCATGGGTTCGTTAAATCAAACTTAATTAGGGTTCTATTGAATATAAAATAAAATAAAATTGTATATCCAATAGATCATTTATGTTTTCTGAAACATTCAATCATGTTTGAGACTTATTATGATGTTAGTTTAAAAGTTAAATAATTTATTAGATATTTTTAAGTTTCAAAGAACCACAACACTTATAAGCCACGAAATTAAAAATCTATGGATCATATTAGACATTTTTAAAGTTAAAAACCTCAAGCACAAACTTTAAATGTATATAAACTAAACTTTCAATTCAACTCTTTTTTTTTCTATTATACTTTGAAATCTTGAAAGAGTACGCAAAGATATCACCCACAATTTTATTTAGAATTTATCAATATACAAATTGGGGTTTTGAACCTTTAACCTTGCCAAATACTAAATTAGTTGGACTATGCTTAAGTAAACAACAAAATTAATTCCATGTCAATTTATTTTTTCAACTCACATTCATGATATCACAATTGACAAATAATAAAAATATAATAAGGTTTGAATAGAAATAAAGTAATTGCTAATTAAGTCAATGTTTCATCGGTTGAAAGTTATCTTAGTAATAAATTTTAGCCATCTTTGGATTATATTAACTACAATCAATATGAATAAAGTTCAACTAGTTAACATGTCAAAATGAACATAACTCAACTTTTATGAAAAGTTTGTATTATCGAAGTAAAAAAAATTGATTCTTCCACTTCATATATATTTTAAAAAAAAAACACTCAAGGAATTTCTTTCCAAAAACCCTAATAAAAGCCTGATAATTAGTTGATAATTTAAATGATGTAAGAGTGGTTAAAGTCCGACTTTTTACTTGAATAAATATGAATCATTCATATTGTAAGCATGGAACCAAAAACTCAAATAAATAGTTAGAATTTATCAAATTAAAATGCCTCTAACAGAAAATTGCTTATTATGTGAAGCCAACTTTTTTGATTGGGTCCATTATGGATTAATTAGTACATTTAACAAATTTTAAAACTTTATAAAAAAATTATATGAAGTGAAAAAATGACAACAAATTTGTCACCACTCACCACTACACAAAGTTAATTTAAGAAATTTGGTTAAGTCTGACCTGTCAAATGTGTCAGCCATGGACATAGAAAGTACCAATATTTCTTGTCATTTGTGCCTAAGTGGATGAATGTCAGTGGGTCAATTTTTGCACATTTTTGTAGCTATTCTTTTAATAGTGATTCAAAATAAACCCAAATATTTAATTTTAATTTTAATTTTAATTTAAACTTATAATTGGAAATATAAGGAAAGACTTATTCATGATTTTTGTGAGGCCACCAATCAAAGAGAAATTTCTCAATTATTGAATGTGTGATGAAAGGGAAACTCATTAGTATACTCTTTAGGTGTGATTCATAAAGCATCAATAAAGTTCTCCAAATCTGTGGGGACTTAGTTTGTAGCTCCCATGGTTTTCAAACCTCCATTAAAAAGTCACATACAATAATCAATATTCAATTTTTTAATAAAATATTCATTTTTTCCTCCTCAAACATTTGCCTCAATAATTATATTTGACAACTAAAGTGTGACATCGAGTTCATATGTATTTACATTTGATAATCTTTTAATAATCTTCTTACTAAAATTAATTTGAACACGATTTTAGTGGAGAAAATAATTACCATTTTAAATGTCAATAGTGCAATCTTCCACACTACCATTTATGGACTAAAAAAACAATAATATTTCCCTCCTAAAAATTAACAACAAAGGACTTTAGTCACACGTCTAATATGAATGCTATTTGTGAATCAAATTATTTATATAATGTAAATGCTTTTGTTGAAATATGTTTGGACGACCTTTCTAAGTAATGTTGTAGTGTAACATCACATTTTATAATGAAGTTTATTCGACCATAAAACAATTTTCATATAAATTTTTTTATATGATATTTGCTAATGAAAATAATTCATTGCATATTTGTTGGTCGAAGACTTAGAATATACCTTCAAGTGTCTAATTTAAAAAAACAAATCATTTTGAAATAAATTAGAGTGTTTGATAACCACAAAATAATTTTTTAAGTCCATTTTGATCAAAAATATTTAAATAAAAATGAATTTTTAAAAAACATTTATTTCTTAAGTCAATTAAAATAACCTTTAGTTTCATCAGTACTTTCCACTAAAAAAAAAAAACCATTCTCTCATATTAATTTATTGCTTTAACATAATGACCACATCATTATACATAGAAAAGAAGGAATCGACAAAAGATTTTTTTTTCTTATAAAAATGGAATCAATTAAAGAATTTTCTACCATTCAATATATTTCAAGCTTCTAGAAAGAGTAAATATCAAGTTAAATAAAATTCCTTCATTTTTTCCTCTCTAATATTCTTTTCGTTGCAAAGAAAAAAAAAAAAAAAACAATGACTACTGAGGGAAAAAAAAAAAGACAATGAAAATACACAATAACACAAATACCTTAATAAATATACTGCTTAATTTATAAAAATAATAATAAAAAAACTAAAAGGCACACTTCATATGTAAGTGCTAGAGTACACTAAATTCATTCTAAATTTTGATTTAAGAGTCGATTGAAGATTTGAATTTTTGATACAAAGAAATAAGTACATAATTTTATTTAATTAAACCCGTCATAGTTTTATGATATAATATATTATAAAAAGAATATAATTAATTAAATGAAATAGATTCCAAGTCATTGAATATAATTTGTTAACCTAACTAAGAAGTAAGAACAAGAAAAAATAATCATAAGTTTTACTTCCACATAAACTTATTTGAATATTTTTTTTTAAAAGAATAAATTCCACATTTCACTTTCATACATTGCGTGTCAACAGCCTATCAAATAACTCGCTGCTTAATGTCTAAAAGAAAATAATAATAATAGAATTAGAAAGTTAGAATCTTAAATGGAGTAAACAATTCAAACAATGCCTCAAATGTCAAAAATCTCTATGTTAAAAAGTCATTTCCTTTGGTAGCTAGGCCTCCAATTTTAGGGAATCCAACACGTTAGAATAATTTAATTAATTCTTTAATGAGATCAACACATCAATTATAAAAATTATGGAGATTTAAACCTATAAATTTAGGTATCTTTTCAAATTTGCTAACTTTACAAGCTACACAAATTCATTATTTAGAAACAATCAAATATCTCTATGTAATTTTTATTTTTTGTCAACTTTTGTTTGTAACCAACATAATTGAACATCACACTAAACAAATTTAAATGAGGTAAAATAACTTCAAATTTGAAATCTTAAGACATCGTTTGAGTTTTGAAAATTGTTTTAAAATATAACCCGTATTTATATCTATGAATTTGTTTGTTTTGTTATCTATTTTGGATAAATGTTATCAAAGTTGAATTTTTATACCTTTCATTACTTTTACTTTAAAAAAAAAGAGGAGTTTTGTTGTAGAAGTAAAGTTCCAAGAGATTACAAGTAAGAAAAGGAAAAAATAATGTTAATGAGAGGGCCCACTTAAAAGAGCCAAAAGGCAAAGGGAGTTTCTTTGCTTCTTCCTTAACAAATCAACATTAGTATATATAAATATAAGATTGTTTTGTTATTGTACTTTGTAGTTCCTTCCTTCCTTGGTATTTCCTTGAAACTTTTTGCATTGTCAGCATCTTCGACTAAGTAAATTTCATGCCTCTTGTCTCTATATTAGGAATCAAACCACAAATCATTGGGACCCACTAAATCTCACTTTTTTCTTTTATTATTTAATCACAATGACTTCTATTACTCTATTTATACTACATTTCCTTCCTTTTTTTTCTTTTTTCTTTTTCCTTTTCATTCTTAAGCTAATTTCCTTCATATTTTATTCCAATTTTGTATTTCAATCAAGTTGTGTTTTCACTAATAATATAATTATTTCCAACCTATTTCTCTAGTTGTTTCAAATTCATTCTAATCCACAACAAATTGGGAAAATGAGAAGTTAATTACTCTATATTCATTCATTTTTTTATTTACTCTATTTTAGTTTAAAATACCATATTCCTTTACCCACTCTGAATTTCATTCTATTTTAGTTCATATTTTCAATAAATAAATAAATAAAACAATTCAGGTAATTTCAATTAATGTATTGTTTATTTATCTCTATTAAAAATGAATATTTTATTATTTGACAACTATTATTTTTATAGAACATTAATAAAAGAAATTTGACTTAATTAAGATATATTAAAATTACAAATTTGAAATTGAACTAAAGTCACATTTACTATAGGAGAAACGTAATAAATCAATGGTAATATGAAAAGTGGACACCATTTGATTATGTTTGGTGTTGTTTACTCACGTTTCGTATTCATACTAACATTTAGTGTCCACTTCTAATTAATCCAATAGTCTTTAAAAATTATATTAGAGTTACCATTATCATTACCTGTTATTGTATTGTTACAGCATGGAAACTATAAAATCTGTCACATTTATTATAGACGTGCTAAAAAATTTCTTATCACAATAACGATTGTGGTTCATTATAATTGATCTATTAATAAAATTTCATTATTTTCATATAAATTGACAAGCATAAAAAATAGATATGGTAAAAATGATATTTTAATTTTATTTTGAGTTGTTAGGGGTGAATTAGAAAAATAATTGTAAAGAGATTTTGGGCGTGGAAGGATGGAGTTGGAAGTTTCGAAGGTATTTCGTTTTAGAAATCTAATTTTGACCGAAGAAAAGGCTATTATTGTAGAAAGACTTTTTCCTAGTGGTATTTAATTATCCTTTGTTTACTTTCTGTGCAAGTCTTTCTCGGGAGAATCAATTTCAACTTTTTATTTGGAATCCATTTTAAACAAACATATTTGAGTTGGAACAACGTGACAGATTACTACAATATTCTAATGCCAACATCATGCAATTATGCCATCTTCTGTTTTTTTTTTTTTTTTAACTCACTCTCAAAACCAACATAATTTAATTCACGTACACATTTATTAGTCAATTAAGCAAACTTTCGAGGTAAAAAATCGATTATTATAATTTAATTATAATAATTTGTGTTTGGAGTATAAATTATTTTAGTTTGAGTTAAAATAATACGTGTTTGAGGTGTAAACTATTTTATTTAAAAAGGAAATAATAAACATTGTAGCAATTAATAAAAAAAATTATGAATGTCTGTAGTAAATGAGAGATTTGAAATAGTGTTAATTGGGAAATATAAAATAGTATTTACTGTAATTAGAGTAATTATTATAATCTTATCACCATCCTCGTCTCAAACACACCCTAAAAGATTTGTATTTCGAAACATTCTATTTATATTGTACTAAAAAAAACTTATGAAAACCCAAATTTTTATATCATAATATAGACCAAGTAGAAATAATAAAAACTAATCAAATCATAGTTTTGTGAATAAATATACAATTATCATATTAAATGTCAATAATTTAGATATTGTTGCATAATCATTTGATTTTTGATTTTTTAACTTTTTGAAAATTAAGTCTATAAAGACCCACTCTATGTTTAAATTTCTTGTCTTGACATCCACTTTTTATTATTATTTCAAAAAATATAGCCAAATTAAACGTTGAAAATTAAGAAAAATACGATTCCGTTCGGTAACTATTTGTTTTTTTTTAAAAAAAAAAATTAAGCATATTAGCACATTTTTCACATCTAAATTTATTGATTGTTATCTACTTTCTATTAATATTTTCGAAAAAAATAATTTCTAAAAATTTGTTTTTATTTTTAAAATTTATCTAATAATTCAACTATTGTAATTAAGAAAAATGCAAATCATTATAACAAAGTGAATGGAAATAAATTTAATTTTTAAAAATAAAAAATAAAAAATGAAATGATTATTAAAAACTTATTAATTCTTTTACTTAGAAAAAAGGTAAACCATGGTGAAAAAATCAATAGAAAATAAATTTAGAAAACAGTGCCTTAATATTTACTCACAAATGTAGAGTTAGAAAAAGCAGGAAAAAAAAAAAGTTTGAAGGGAGAGAAGATAATATTGAAAGTAATGAGTAAATGTATGTTTAACCTAAAATATATTATTCTCTTGGTCCTAGTCAACATTACCAACTAAAAGATCCCCATTAGTTCATACTCAGTATTCATTACAAACTTCCATTTAGAATGACAAAACTTGTCATATATTCCAACTACGTAATTATTGATGACAACTATAAAATTATATTACTCTGATAATTAAATGAATGGGCCACTCATTACCTTTTTCTACCATTCAAACATATTTCTTTCTTTTGAAACCAATAATTAGCGTCTTATCCAATTATATTCGTATTGAAAAAAAAAAAAACATATTTAATGTCCTATTTGATAATTATTTGATATTTTTTATAACCATTTTGTTTTTAAAAATTAAACTTATGAATACTACTTCCATCATTAATTTTTTTGTTAACTACTTTTCTTGAGAATGAAAAAAATTTGTTTTTGTTTTTAGAATTTAGCTAAAAATTCAATCATTATATTTAATAAAGATGCACATGTTGAGCATTGTATGAAATGTGGATGATATATGCTCAATTTTCAAAAATAAAAACAAAAAACTAAATAATTGCTTAACATGATCTTAATTTTTAGTTTTTGGTTTTTGAAAACTATGGTTATTTTCTTATGGCTTCTTTACCAAAGATTTTGACTTTCTTAACTAAACACTGCTTAATATTAGATAACAAAAGTGAATAAATTATTTATAAGTTTAATTTAAAAAACCAAATAGTTACCAAATTGAGTCTAAAATATATATATATATCAAGGATTTCGAAAATCTCTCTCTTTTTTTTCCTATAACGGCAGAAATAAAATTATAACAAAAATGTTGATAGTCTTTATATGACAAGCCAAACAATATGTGACACTATTTTCATTATTTAGACATTAAAAAAAAGTTGGAAACTAGAGCTTATTGTTTGAAAGTTTTTCATTGGTGCAATGGTCAAAACAAATATGATATATCTCTCACTTATTACTTATTAGTAGAAATTACGAAATCCTGCTATATTGAAGGAAATGTGCATATACCTAGTCTAACATTCTAACCAATATAAAAAGATTATTTAAAAAAAAAAATTGGTCCCAGCAATGCCACGTCATAAAATCCTACGTTTTACAATTGGATCGAACGAGTCCCAGAGCGCCACGTGGAAAACAGTGACGGGCACCGACGACTAGCCACTTGTAGCCGAAAGCGACGACACGTTTGCACACGTCCAACACAGACGTGGAGGGCCCCACAAACGACAACGTGGCCCCGTCAGCTTCGACACGACCACACGTGTCGTCACGCGCTTTGTACGCAATAGCTGTAAGCCACGTAACTTACCGCTCTTCCCTTTCGCTAGGTCCCACGCGCGATGACTTTTGACCTTTTTTCTTACTTACTTTTAAATAATATAAAAAATAATACTTCCAAATAAAACCTTCCCCACTTTCTGGTTTTTTCCGTTATTTTATTTTTATTAAGAAAAAAAAAAAAAAGGAATTTAGACGTAAAAACAACCGAAATTCGCTCGCTTTGACGTATGTAATCACTATTTAATTTTGTTTTCTTTCTTTATAATGCAGCTGTCACATATTGGCCTTCCATCCCTTTGAATGTAAGTCAATGGAAAATAATTGCCAACATAAATGTAAATTATAAAATTTAATTCACCAATTAACACGTTACTATTTTTTTCTTTCTATTTTTCTTTTGTAAAGCCACAAAGTTAAGATTATTTAGCAAAAATGAATATAACTCAATTAATATACGAGTGTCTCAATAATCAATAGGTTCGGGTTTGGATATCCTACTCTATATTGTACTAAAAATAAAAATACTTGACTGTTTTCCTTCTAAATCTTTCTTCAACAATTTTCTTTAAAGTTGAAAGTTTGATATTAATCTCATTTCAATATGTCTGGAAATTTAAAAGGAAATATCATTTTAGTCTTTGATCGTTTTTTTTTTCTTTTGTTAAAGAAAAATACTTAGATGCAGTCCGACTAGCACCTAATATAAACGTAGCATGCGACACTTTTATTTTTAAAAAAAAGATTTTTAAATTTTTTCTTAGTGCGTGAAAGAGAGATGACATATGAGATTAAATGGAACCTATGTTATACTTAATCATTGTTCTTTGTTAAATATATACCAATCCAATATTTTTATCTAATAGGTGTCATTTGAAATCATGCTCATATTAATATGTTGTTATATATACTTTGTTCATCAATTTATTAAATGAAAATAAAAGTAGGAGTTCAAATTAATTATTTTCTTTAAAAAGTTAAGGAAGTATAATAAACATTTTGAAAATTATAGATGATGATAAAAAAAATAAAAAAAAATTAAAGCTTAGATTGCTATAAATGAGATTTTTCTTAAAAAAAAGTTAGATGTTTGGCCATATACATTGTCAATTCATAATTTTTTTTGATCTAGAACAAAGGTTTGAAACACGAACAAAAAAGGAAAAATCTATGCAATCGTTGTCTTCTATAAAATTAGAGGTTGGAACCTGAAAAGTGAGCGTGGCTAACACGCTCCACCTGTGCGCGTGAAGCTGAATTCAGTGTGTGGAGGGTGTTCCCGGATTCAACAACCACGCTTAGACCATCGGAAACAAAGGTTCTCTATAAATAACCAAAAACCAATTGAATTTCTTCTCCTCGCTTCTTCGGCATCAAGATTTTTCCTTCCTGTTTTCGCTCCATTTTCGTTCTTCTTCTTCGCCATTTCGGGTTCTTGATTTTCTGCATTTTCGCCATCTTTCTCAATCTCTCTCAGGTTCTTCCTCTCTTTCCGTTTCTCTTCTTTCACCTTCTTTCCTTTTTCCACTCGCTTTCTGTTTCTAATCGCCGCGGGTCTATTAATCTGGCGCTTAAACCCATAACTTTTTGTGGGGGGTTTTCATATTATTATGTTTTTCCCATCTGGGTCTTAAACTTTTCCCCCTTTTAATCGATTTTTCTATGGCTTTTTGAAAGTTAACAATCGTTTATGTACTTTTCTTCCCTCTTTCGGTGAATTCTCTTTTGTTGTTTATTGGCGTTGAATCTGCATTTTCCTGGTGTTTGAATTTTCCCGTTAGAGCTCAGCTATATTGCGTATCTTACTTGTTTTTGTTTTAAATTTCTTCCGTTCATTGGCGTTTTAACTTCTTGACGACGCAATATTTGCTACTAACCGAACATTCGAGTTTAAAATGCTTGCGGATTTGTAGGGTTTTAATCAATTGATACGTCTGTTTTACGTGTTTGGATGGATTTTAGGCTTTTAGGTGCGTGAATTAAATTCTGGTATGACTTTATTTGGCTTGATGCGATTTGGGTTTATGGAATTTAAATAGGTTTTTTGCTCTTTGGGGTTTATGCAATTTGGGTTCTCTACAAAATTTTCCCTGATTTTATTGTGGAGTTCATTTCATATACGGTTGAATGACAGCTCTTATGTTTGTTTCTTTACTGGTGGTCTTTTGTCTTTTTTTTTTCTTAATTTGATTGATTGGTTCAATTTTATTTTTTCTTTTTCCCATCCGCAAAATCAGATTTCATTTACACTGTTTCCGATTGGTTTGCCTTTTTCTGAGTTTCTTCTTATTAAATTGATGGGACATTTACTTCGTTGTCGCCACATTTGATATTTGATATAATAATCGAGCTCGAATTCTCACCTTCTTTTAATTGGGTTCATAGATTATGAACTGTTTATTGTAGCCACAACTGTAAAAGCCATGTTTCTGTTTGATGGTTGGTTGCATTTATTGCCCTTCCATTGAAATAGCAACCAAAATCTTGTTTTTAGTATTTTACTTCATCTATGGCCTTTGGGGAAAGTGAATCTTCATTTCTTTGTCCATTTGTTTATTTCTTTGCTTGCTTCTATGTAGGCCCATAATGCGTGGTCGCATATGGTAGTGTTTCCTCTTTACTGTGTGGTAGTGGTAGTCTTTTGCATACTCTTTTTAAGCTCTCCTACCAGTTCTTGCTCTTCACCCCAACTCTTTTTAACACTCCTTTAGTGTTCTAAGTTGCGAAGGGATTAATTGGTTTTCTCCAGTTCTGGATCTGCTTTGCTTTCTTACTGCTACATACATTATATATTCTTTACTTCCTTCAAGGTTTCCTTTTATGTAAACTTATCATCACTGTTTCATTTTGTCGGTTTAGTTGAGATTTTCTTATGAGATGAACTTTACTTCCAGAAAAACATATGGCTTATTAGGTAGTGTCAGAGCTTTAAGATAAAAACTTGCATGCCTTTTTGTTATGGTTGTTTCGTTTGTATGGCAACTTGAAGTTTTATGGCACTCCTCTGTAATAAAATAGAAGCAGAGTACTTATGTTGATGTTGAAATTGACACTCTATGTTATGATACAAACCATGAGATCTGTGTGATTTTGTTTTTATATTTATATTTATTGTCCCAAAGCCTTTTTTCTTAACTGTATGAACTACACTTTTCAGGTAGTTCTTCTCCGCGATTTTTTCATATTTTTTCAGAAGATGACAAGGTACTGGCAGTAAAGATTGGCCCTGTTAACTGTTTTTCGATCCAAATGCTTATTGTTGTTTATAGCAACAGCCTCCTAACGTCTTCTTTTATGATGATTTTTCAGTTTTCTGCTTGATGGACCGTGTGCCAAGTGATAGTGACGAGCAAACGTTCAAAAAGTAGTAGTTTTTTTTCATTGATAAAGGAGTTGGTTAAAGAGGACATAGGTGCACTTTGTTTTTGTGAGTTGCAAGTAAAACTACAGTTTCTATACATTTGAATCAACCTCTAAAACCGGATCATATGGATCTTAAATCAAACCACAACTCTCCCATACTTACCGACCCTGCACCTATCAACAAGTCTAGGCTCGGCGTACATTCGAATATGTTGCCATATGCACCTGCTCCAGGAGTTGGTTTCTCTCCAAATTTGCTTCTAATACCGAGGAAAAAAACTGGTGTGCTTGATGATGTTCGAGCAAGCAGCTGGCTAGATGCTATGAAATCTTCATCTCCTCCTCCTAATAGGATTTCCAAGGACGTTGTCAATGAGCTTCCATCAATTGATCCAATTTTTTTGTATTGCAATTGGATGGTACTATTTCTTTTACAATAATCTTCTGATGTAGGAAGGGAGGGTTTTATTGAGTATCCTGGATGAGTTGTTTATGTACTACAATATGCCCCTTTGTTATTTTCAGATCAAGTATCCATCTGCACTTGCCTCATTCGACCAAATCGTAACTCAAGCAAAAGGAAAGAGAATAGCACTGTTTCTGGATTATGATGGGACTCTTTCACCAATTGTAGATAACCCTGACTGCGCTTTCATGTCTGATGCTGTAAGAATATGTAATTGGTTGTAAATAAGAAGTTTAGAATAACAACACCCTTGCTGCTAAGTATGTCTAATCACTCTTCAAATTTCTTAGATGCGTGCAGCTGTAAAAGAGGCTGCGAAATATTTCCCAACTGCTATAATTAGTGGAAGAAGTCGCGACAAGGTATGATGCAATGCTTCATCTGTTACATAAATATTTTCTAATGAAGTCAACTAGTTTCTGTGGTTGTAAGTTTCGAGCACCCTTGTTTTCGCTTGTCCAGGTTTACGAATTTATTGGACTAAGAGAACTTTACTATGCTGGTAGTCATGGAATGGACATTATGGTCTCTGATAGACACTCAACTAACAATCAGGTAGGGGAATGGGAGTTGTCCTTTGTAACAGTTAATGTCTAAATCTTTCTCCTTTTGAATGTTATTTTGACAGTGCTCTAAATCTTTCTTCAATACTTAGGGCAAGGAAGTTATGTTCCAACCTGCTAGTGAATTTTTACCTTTGATAGACGAGGTGACTACTGACTTTTTGGCATATTTCTTACATTAGACTATTGACTTTTAATTTGCATCATGGTTTAGCATTTGAATGAAAAAAAAACTCTCTTGTTTGGACAGGTTTACAAATCCCTGATTGAAATCACCAAGGGGATTGCTGGTGCAAAAATTGAAAACAACAAGTTCTGTGTCTCTGTTCATTATAGAAATGTGGATGATAAGGTACCCCCTCTCAAAAATATCACTTCGTAGAAGATTACCTAGCAGTAGGGAATGTGAATGTTGAACAAATTTCTTTTAATTGCATTTGTCTCTTCAGAATTGGAATGCTCTTGCGAATGTTGTTTATGATCTTTTGGAAGACTACCCTCGCCTGCGTGTCAGTCATGGTCGAAAGGTATTTCGATATCATTAATGGAAATTCCAATCAAATTGTCATCAGATCCTCAATTATTCCAAAGACTACTATCGGTTTTCTTGTATTTTTCTGATCTCTCTGTTTTAAATTCACAGGTTTTGGAAGTACGACCCGTGATTAGCTGGGACAAGGGCAAAGCTGTTGCATTCTTGCTCGAATCTCTTGGTAAGAGAGCCAGTAGTCATAACCCTGGTTTCAATTTAAGAACATTCTTGTACAAGTTGAATTTTTATCAAATGATAAATGTCTATCTTTGACATGGACAAAATCTTAAACTGTATGCCAGGACTTGACAATTGTGATGAAGTGCTCCCGATTTACGTAGGAGATGATCGCACGGATGAAGATGCCTTCAGGGTAAGTTGATCATTCCAATACCCTCGATCTCTCCTCTGGGGAAGTTCAAATTTATCAATGAAAAGACTTGAATTACAGGTATTGAAAGAAAGAAATTGCGGTTATGGCATATTAGTCTCTTCAGTGGCCAAGGAAAGCAGTGCAGCTTACTCTTTAAGAGACCCATCTGAGGTACAGACTC
This sequence comes from Benincasa hispida, assembly GCF_027475165.1. NCBI lineage: Eukaryota > Viridiplantae > Streptophyta > Magnoliopsida > Cucurbitales > Cucurbitaceae > Benincasa > Benincasa hispida. Next base: position 27,701,853 of record NC_143478.1, read on the forward strand.
CTTCATAACCCTGCAAACAAAACATCCTCAAGTTTCATGCTAAACTAGTTTAATCTTAGAAAGAATTGTAGAAAAAGATTGTCTGATCATGCCATTAATGGTATTGTTTCTGTGTGTTCGGAATGATATGGTTTTCAAACATCAATAACATGAATGATAACTATGAGTCAAATTCAATATTACTCATTAAGATGAAGGAGCTGAATTTCACTCGAGACTATTGGGGATTCTATAGTAGGATCATCAATCTGATTACGGTTAAAAAAGAAAAAGCCGACTTGTTTACGCTTCTGTCTCATTTATTAGCTTGTGCTTAGCTAGAAAAAAAACTTAGATATCTGATCAGAGTTGGGGGGTGGATGATATGGAAATGCAGGTGATGGAGTTCCTGAAGTCACTAGTGACATGGAGGAAGTCAAGTGCTTTATGAATATGAAGGGGATTGCATAACATTAATTGATTGATATAATGAAGGAATAATAATGGTCGGTATACAGATAAGTATAGAAAGGAAGGAAGGGGAAGGGGATATTATTTTTGGAGCAGATTTACAAAGAAGAGGCAGGTTTCAGAGTTGCCCGTTTGTTGTTTCTGCTCAAAGTCAAAGGTCTTTGTTATGTTTTTTTTTTTTTCTCTTTTCTTTCTTCATTTTGTAAAGTCAAGTTGGGTGCATTAATTAAATTAATATACTTACTTACCTTTTCTACTACTATCCTTGAACAGCAAGGAATGTCATTCTTTTATCTGTTTTAGAGTTTTGTAGATTAAATGTTCCCTTCTCAAAAACTATTATATCAAGGAGAAACAAGAAAATGCCTTCATTCCATTTATTCAAATTCAACAAAGCAAAACATTGTTGATTGATTGATACCTTTTCTTTGTTCTGCTGTGTTATGTGGGATTATTGTGTATGTCCAGTAATTGGTGGATTACAGTTGTGACTCTTATCTACTTAGTACCATCATTTTGTAGAAGTTAATGTATAGAAATTTATTTTTCATCAATATATGTATATATAATACCCTTCACATGAAACCATTTTTCATATTCACCCCTAAATGTTCGAACTTTGAACAGTACCGTCATATTTAGACTTTGCCTCTGCTTTTATAATCATACTCAGCAAATGGTCTATCCAAGCCCATTCTCTTAAACAAAATCATATTTAGGTGCAGTTTGTTTATTTAGATATGTAGATAAGCCATGGATTCAAATGCTTTAGATAACTACATTTCTTTTGTGAAAATATTTTTGTAGATACCTCTATATTCAGGTAAGTATGTTAAATATGTTTGTTTAGTAGGTTATTTTATTGAGAAATTATTTTAAATGATAAAATTATTAAAAATATTTATAAATAACAGTAAAATATATCAGTCTATTTGTGATAGATCGAATAGATTACTATCTATCACAGATAGACATCGATAGTAATTTATCATGTTGCAGATAGATAGTGAAATTTTGTTATATTTGTAAATATTTGTGTTCATTTTCTTATATTTGAAAACAACCAAAATGTTGTTTCAAGAATGGATTATTCATTAATTTAATATAATTTCAATTTATATAATATATTAGTTTTTAAATAAAGTAAAAACTCATGTTCTAGGAGGGTATCTAAAACTCTTGAAATGTCTCCATAGGGCTATTCTATGATGTACAAGAATCTCTAGATGTTATGACATTGACAACGTTTATTTTTTAGGAATGTAGATATCAAAATCTTTAAGTGTCCAAACTTGTAGATGTTCAACATAATCGATTTGGATAATTGTGGTTGTGTAGTAGGATTTATTTGAAGAAATGTCTTAAATTTGCATAATATTTTAAGGATGCTCTTAATGTTATTCATTAATTTATAACTAGTTTAATATAGTTTGTACTTCTATAACATATTTGTTTTTATCAATTTGGATATCTTTTTATGTTAATAAAATTTATATTATTTTAAAAGTAAAAATGAATGCCTTCAACGTGAGAATTTAAAAGACCCATAATTTAGGAGAACATCCAAAATTTTCAAGATACCACGGTGAGGGATCTTAGAATTTCCAAAAATCTCTAGAAGTAAGTGCATCTTACATTATCGAAAAATAAATGAAAGTAATATAGATGCTCACTTGACCAAAATTTTGGATGCTTACCAATCAAACTATCCAGTTGGATCTCTAGTGGGTTTAACAGCTACTTTAACCAAACTCCTCCCAACCTTGGTAATGCTTTAACCATATTGTTGGAACTAAGAAAGATCATAATAATTTTAAATCTTGTGATAATAAAATGTTGTTAACAATTTAAAACCTCGTGATATTTAAAATTTTGTGTTTGAATAGTAGGCGAAAAAGATAGGGAAATATAATGTTTAATAATATAAACTAATGCTTTATAAATAGAAAGCTAAAATAGGACCAGGTGAAATAAATTCTACTAAAGAACTAACTAAATAAGTACTTAGAGGGCGTTTGATAATTCTTGGGACCATTGAGTTGGATGGGCAAAAAGCTCATTCAGTATTTGACCTACTGATAGAACAAAAATAGTAGATTTATCGTTTTACTTCATCTCAACACCCCTAAATTGGTACATTTTCTCTAACTCTTTGCTTAACTCCCTCATTAGTCTCCTTTGTCGTTTCTGTCTCTCACTCACCAGTCTTTTCACATTACTTTTATTCTCGTCTCTCTCATCTTCTCTCTTTTTCATCCGTTTGGTTCGTCCTCTTTGTCTCCTCTGTTTTATTTCCTCATATTTTCTCTTCTTGCTTGATCATATGGGTCTTTTCTTGTTGAATCCTTCTTTGCTATTTTTATAAGTTTTCAAGGGTTATTTTCATGGTTTTCCCCCCCCTAAGATCTACTACTGTGTGATTATTTGTTGTAGACCTGACTATTTTTCTTCTTCTTCTTTTATCTTTTTGTTCATATCTATATCTTTTGGGAGTTTCTGTTATGGGTTTTGGATCTGTCTTCTCCCATATTTTATTATTCATTACATATTCGATTTGCACACGATTTGGGTCTGTAGAGTTTTTTTTTTTTCTTCCAATGAATTTTTGGGTTTTAATTTCTAGAGTATGTTAGGTTTGTAGGTTTTTTCAATAGATTCTTGGGTTTCGATTCTATAAGAATATGTTAGATCTACAGGATTTTTATTGGATTTTTTGGGTTCCAATAGAAAAAATATATGTTATGAAATTGAATGTTAAAAAAAATTAAATTCAAAATTTTGTGTTTAGTATATGAATACTTTGTAGATAATTTGTTATGTTTTAAAAATGGAAAAAATTGGATTTTTTTTTTGCCTTAAAAAAGTTAGAAAAATATGTATATAGTTGAAAATTAAAATCAACAATAGAAAAAAAAAATAAAATCCAAAATAAAATCGATTTCATTTAGAAAAATTGCACAAGATACTCAAATTCAATATAAATCTGCATCCTAAATACAGATTTTCTAACTCGACTCGACTCAACACTTCAAACACAAACAATAATTGCCAACTAAACTGTATTCTTTATCCTAAACATAGATGATTTAACCCTTGGTAATTTAACTTCCTAGATAGTAATTAATTCAACTCAATTCAATTGTATGCGTAAAACGGCCTCTTAAAATCATAGATGAATAAATATGGGTGGGTGGGGTTAATAAAGTACATTTTGGAGGTAGGCCCATTAGCAAAATGGAAAATGGGCCACATACGAAATTGGGTTTTGTCTATCACAAGATTTTAATTCAATAATATTATAGATTTTAACAAAATTATATTGTTTCTTTTTTTCTTCTCTTTTCTTTTTAAAAAAATCTTTAATTTTTTTTATTAAGGTTTTTTTTTTTTTTTTTTTTTTTAACAGTTAAGTTTGTTTGTTTGTTTTTTTTTTAATATTAACTTTAAGCTATACAATATTTATAGTTTGTACAAAAGTATTTAAATGTATAGTAGGCTTTTCAATTTCAAATATTTTTTACTTCAAACAAGGAAAAAAGGAACCAATACTTTATCATAAAGTATTATTAAAACGATTAATTTATATAAATCTTTTTCTAGTTCTTGAGGCCATTAACATTAAACATTTCTCCGCCTAAGGCTGGATTTGCCTTTTGAGTTTTGACCGTTAAGTAGAGATTCTCATTCTCAATCTTTAATAAATAAAATTTATATTATCAATTTTATTGTTTGAAATAATGAATCTTTTTGGCCAAATTAAACAATCCTCAATTTGAGCCAATTGCTCCTTTGATTTTGGGTCACTTCTATGCTTCTAATATTATATTCCACCCTTCCTAAAGTTTTTTAATCATTGTTATTCTATTTACCTTAATCCAAATCAAGCTTTATTATTTTACAAGAAAAGCATTTACTTCAAATATTAAAAGGAAAGCTACATAAATAAAGAAGAAAGATGCAAACATTAAAAGAAAGTTGGAAGAAATGAATGAGATGGAAGTTATATTATTTGCAAATTAAGGAAAATTATATGCTAATATTAGACAACAATATAAATTTATAGGCAAACATATTATCAAGGGATCTTTCCATAAATAAGTGGGAAATTTCACTCATTCAATGCAATGCAATTAGTGCAACGTAGAAAGACAAAATAAATTTTTTAAAAAGAAGTAACTCAATATATCAATTTCTTTATTTCAATTGATTGATCTATAAAAAGTTGGTCTGATGACCTTTAAAACAGTAATAGGATATCTTGTTTATTAAACTATTTCTAGATGGACAAAAATACTACAAATTTGAAGTAAAAAAATTCTAATGATTTTTTTCTTATTTATGCTATTAAAAATGTAATTTTTGAAATTTCACCATAGAAAAAGGGATATTTGGGAGTTTGTGGTTTGTTCTTTTATTATTATTATTAAGGGGAAAAAATGGTGGTTAGAATGAAATCCCACCTTTTGATTTGTCACACTTATTGGTTTGGGTTTGGTGAATGGCCAAAGTCAACTTAGAAATCAAATTAAACCCATTCATACTATACTTCACCATGATCACATCATCAAAATACTTGAAACATATTTTGTTAATATGTTTTGGGTAATAATGATATAGTACTTATAATAATATACTTCTGATATACTAAATATACATGTTATGGTATTTAATTTTCATTGAAATTCTAGATGCATAATAATGAAAAATTGTGAACTCTCTCTCTCTCTATATTCTTTGATAACCATAATTAAATTTGGAAAAGTTTACTTTGTTTGTCAAAATAATTTCCACTTTAAATAAGAGCATCCCAAATTTTATAGAATATACATTTACCTTTTCCTATAGTTTAAGTTTTAAGTTTAATGTTGGAATTAATCATTAGTAAAAGAAAAAGAATTTGTCTTCAATATACTATTAATATATTGCCATTTATGTGCTTATATATATATATATATATATTACCACTTCTGGGTCAAGACATTGGATACATTACTTAATGAGATGAAATTTCTAATTCAAAGTCTTTATTTAAACCAAACAAGTTAGGTAAAGAATTTATTAAAGGGCATTGGCCAACCAAAATTCTTTTTTTTTTTTTTTTTTCAAAAGACCAAAATTTTAATACACTTTTTCAAAAAGCTTGGATGCTAAATATAAAAACTTATCACTAATATATTTATATACACGATATATTATATTTTTATAAATTTGACGCAAATATTATTTTATTTTCTATTTTTTATTCGTTTTTTTATAACTATTTAAATTTCTAAACATTGGACAACATAATAGTTTTAAAGTTAAAATACTAGTTAAATTTTTATACTTTGTTTCATCATACCTTTGAATGTTTAAATGTATTCTTTGTATTTCCAATGTTGGAACCTGACTTTTATTTATGAGTTATTCTATCCAAAAGATGTTGAGATCAATAAGAATATTTCCTCTTGCATTATGATAAAAGGTAATCTACTCAACTAAAAGTGGATATAAGTTGGCTCAAACGCTATCTTTGGAAGCTTCCTCTTCCTCTAACCTAATCATAGAAAAGGTTTGGAAATCATTGTAGGCTCTTTCCGAGCCCTGTTGAGAATGTTAGTCGTTGGTCTTCCTCTCCACGATTCTTTCAAGGTGAATTCTGACACAATTTTCCATAATGGCAAGGTGAGAATTGGAGCAATTGTTCATGACTCAAAGGACCTATCATGTTGGCCATAGAGAGACATTTTACTCTGTCGATTTTGTTGAGTTTGCTAAGGCCATTGTCATTTTTTAAGGTCTCTCTAGAGCTCTTGGAGCTGACATTTCCACTCTTTGGGCTAAAACTGATTCATAGATCATTTAGAACCTTTTGGTTGGAAAATCACAATACGAGAATGGGGTTTAGGTATTCATTGATTCTATTCATGATTTTCATCACTGTGGTTCTGTTCTCAGATTTCTATTGATTAGTCTAAAAAATAACTCTCTTGCCCATAATTTAGCTATCCATGCTCGAAGAATGTAGTTACTCGATAATTTCGCTTGAAAACATTTCTTATTGGGGAAATTTTGCTATTTGTTTTGATTTTTTTCGTCTTTATTTATATTTTGGTTGTTTTGTTTCCCTTTGTACTAAAAAAAAGGTTATTGTTGTTACTTTGGAATTAATTTTTATTGAATTTGGTAAAAATAATAATGATAAATATTGGCCTGGGAAACTCGTACACGAGCCTTGATATTCCTCCGACCCATTGCTCTAGTTTGAATGCATCATTGGCGTGAACTTGCACAAGAACACTCGCATCAGTTTGGTGTTGAAGTGAGCACACTCTAATTAAATTAGTACATGAGGTATTTAGCTTGGCTAAGTATATAGAGAATTGTTTACCCCTTGAGATTGTTGGTGTCATACTATTTATAAGACCTATCATTTGACTTTCGCTTGGGGATGTGTGCAATATTAGTGGTGTTAGAATAGGTGTGGCTCTCGAGGTTGTAGAGTATTAGCGACGAGCTCGATTAAATTATTTTTCCTTTGGTGAAATTTGATGAGCTCAGTTGGTCGCCCTAAAATCGAAGAGTTTGACTTTTCTGCTTTGGCAAAATTTTAAGGATGCACAAACTCTAAATTTGGGCTTGGATCTTTCCTTAGACGACCACCAACGATAATAATTCACTCAATAAAAGATACAACCCTTTATTTTATATTTATAATATTTTTGTATCGGTTTAAGTTATACTCATGTTTATTCTAGTATGTTTGTTGAACACAAAATACTTTTATTATTTTTTTTTTTAAAAAAAATATTATTTGACAACAAATTTTGTTCACGATTCTCCCTTTTGTTAAATACATCAAATGCAAACCCATAAATTGTATTTTTTTTCATTAATAATAAAAAGGTGAAATTACTATACACAAAGACTCGTGACATGTTTCCTACCAAAATGTTTACTCTTATTTTATAAATATTTGTTTCTTTTTCTTTAAATTACAAAAAAAAAAAAAAAAAAAAAACGATTACAAACCAGCATCATTCTTATTTTAAACGAAATAATTAAGAAATTAGGGGGAGAATACACAATTTTTTGTCTTCAATATTTGTGAACAATTAGGCCTATTTGATAACCCTTTTATTTATTTTTTTTGTTTTTAAAAATTAAGTTTATAGATACTACTTTCACCTCTATTTTTTTCATGTGTCATCTACCTTTTATTAACAATTTAAAAAATCAAGCCAAAATTTGAAAACTAAAAAAAGTAGTTCTTTTTTTTTTTTAATAAAAAAAATTGACTTAGAATTCAATCATAGTACTTAGGAAAGATGCAAATAATTGTAAAAAATGAAAAGTAAATAGACTCAATTTTTTAAAAAAAAAACAAAAAAAGAAATTATTATAAAACAGGGCCTTAGTTTTTTGTTTTAGGTTTTGAAAATTAAGCCTACAAACAATAACTTACCACCTCTAAATTTATTCCTCTATTGTCTATTTGTTTTACCCATGTTTGAAAAAAATGCCAAAATTTGAAAATTACAAAAAATAATGTTTAAAAACTTGTTTTTGTTTTTTGAAATTGGTTTAGAACTCAACTCTTATACTAAATAAAGATGTAAACCATTCTAAGAAAATGTGAGAAAAATATGCTTAATTTTCAAAATCGAAAAATGAAAAACGAAATGATGAACAAACTAGATCTTAATTTTTTTCCATTTTCGAAAACATTTCTAAAATTTTAGCTAATGAAAATAGATTTTTGAAAAGTATTTTTTTGAAGATGAACTGAACTTTATCCACAAGATACTCATTTGAAAAAAAAATAATTTGTTCCAAAGATGTTTTATTTACAGTTTTTTTTATCTAAATTTGTTAGAACACAATTATACGGATGTGTTAGAAAACAATAAAATAAAATATCCGCAAACATAGTTAAAAAACCTTAAGGTAACATTTATTTGTAGAAAATATTTGAAATGAAAATCACATAGCCTTCTAAAGGTCTAGAAAATTGTGATCACATGGTGGTGGTGCATTGAGAAACCAAATCCGCAATAATTTTAAATTAATAGTAATACTTTTATAAAAGTAAGGTATTACCCGATACATTTTGACTTCCATTTTCTGTTTCCATTCTTTTATAATATTTTAGAAATTAATTCAACTCTAAAAATACGAGATCCTCGTAAGTATAATAATTAAGTCTAAAGTATTAATAGATATTATTTAGTAAATATATTATTGAATATATGAATTGCACTTAAAAATCTTAAATCCAATAAATCATGAACCTCCGACTATAGCATGAATGCTTAAACTATATGTGAAAATATAAAAGTTGATCAAATTTGAGTAATAGCTAAAACGGTCTATAGTATAAGAATAAAGATAAAGTTGGGTACCTTATCTTGGGGACACTATGAATGCAACCCACTTTATATTTGATACAAATGATGTGATCCTGAATCGTTCACGTGGAGACATGCGAGTGGGGACATCCTATGCAATGAGTTTGAATAAGACCGAACTACAAAATAGTTACTTTTACTTTATACATCGTTTACTGTTAAGACTGACTATTTCAATACGATGACCTAGGTAACTCGATCTTAATGCTGAACTAACTATGAACTTCTGTTTATTCGGGATTATCCTTTAATCTACATGAATGAGAGTGGTTCGAATTCGCCGACTCAATAAGCCTCCAATTTTAGGGATAAGATTGGGTAGATAACTGAGGACATAATCCTACAAGATGGAATTCACTCCTACCCATTTCTAGGGATAGTACTGTTTGGGTTGATGCCCTAAAGTCTCGTGTCCTGTAGTTTGTAAACTGTTTATACGAACGCTTGTGTTGTATAATATATAATATTTTACTTCACTTCTTGATTTTGCTCAGTTGTATGTTTTATTTGCTTTACCACAAACCAATAAATATAAAATCTCTGGTTATCTGTATGTAACTTAAGCATGTATGTGGTGACATACAAATGGATCATGTCTTGAGTGATAATCAAAATGGTCTGTAGTATATGGATATAGGAGGAAAACCTTATCTTGGAAACGCTACGGATGTAGCCCGCTTTGTAGAATGGTCACAAGTGTTGTGACTTGTCATAGATGGTCTGATCCTAATCATTTGTATAGCGGACATGCGAGCGGGGGCGTCCTATACAAAGAGTTTATAAAACTTGACCACGAAGTATTAATGTTTTGTTATTTAACACCGTTCATGACAGAGACTTCACTTCACTAGGATGACCAGAGGTAACATGACCTCAATCCTGAGTGAGTTGGGAATTCCTGCCATTGAGGGCGGTTTTTTGATTTGTATGAGTGCAAGTGGCCAGGTCACCGATTCAAACCTACCATTTTGGAGATTCGTCTGATTTGGGAGCTGGAAACTCAGCTACATAAGATGAAATTCACTCATTCCCTGAGGCAGGGGTAAATAGAAAGATAACTCCTTGAAGAGCTGATTCCGGGGCTTGAACGATGTGGCGCCACACACTTTGTCTTGGCCCGAGAGGTGTTCACACATAGTCAGACTATGTTGCATTGTTCATTAGAGGAATCAGTGGTACTTAAGGAGTGAGATGTAACTACAAGGGTAAAACGGTAATTGGCCTAACTGTACTTACGAGCATCTGTGAAGGGTCATCGTACTCATGATTGGTTATATTCGATGGACACAAAAGTATATCTGTGGTAAGAAGAGTTCAACTATTGGTCTTTAGTGGAATGCCTGGCAGTTAACAGATGGTGGATCTCGTGGCTAAAGAGTTTAGTAAGCTATTCACGTATCATTGGAGCTTCGAGCCACAAGTCCAGAAGGTCTCCTAGGTAGCTTGGATAAAGTCAAGAATCAGTTTTTGGGTCAGTTTGAAATGTTTAAATTGACAAGAGAGAGTTCGATTGTATATGATATAATTGACTAAATGTATAAGATACATTATTTTGGAGGAAATTAGATATAAATGTGATTTATATCAAGTGAAGGAGAAATTACTATAGTAGATATATGATATCAAACTATAGGGTAAGAATATAATATGGTTATATTCATTTATTAATTAAATTGGTTAATTATGTGATAATTGGCTGAAATCTTCTCATCGATTGTGCGTTAGTAGGAAATTCAGTATTTGGTTATTGTAACTGAAGAATAAAATGAAAATTTGTTTCATTTTGCAAAGAGTTCGTAAAAATCGCAAAATGTGTGAAAACGTATCGGTCGCTTAGCTGAGATCCTATACGATAGAGCTCCATCGGTTAAACGATCGCACACCCGCGTCTAAACGATCGCACACTTTTCTCCAAACGATCGCATAGCGTGCCGAGTTTTCTAAACGATCGTTTATCTATTACGAGACGATCGCTTAATAAAACCTACACAATCGGTGTAGCTTTCTCTAAATGATAAGATCCGCTATACGATAGCCTTCTCCCACTTGCTTATCGTTTTACACGATCAGCTTGTTCCTCCTTCCTCTACCAAATTTAACAAAGACCACTCTTTGGATTCTCACTCCGAGAAGACCAAAGACTCTAAGTGGTGGTGTCGTCCTTGCTCGTGTTTACTCGTGCTTGTCTATGTTGTTGCCGTTCGTGTAGACAATCGTGCTGTTGTAGCCGACTATTTTTTGCTGGGCGATAAAGAACGTAGAGGTTGCTTCCGCTGCGTTGAGTTCAAAGTAAAGTGGGTCTTCAACTGGTATGTGAACTCAATCCCTCTTATTTTATTTATCAAAGCATATCGTTAATTAGTGTGAATTGCATAACTGTTTGATAGAATATGTGTGTGGTATTTCGGTCACAATGAAATCGAAAAGATCTGAACGCGCTCATGGATGATCTTTCTTAAGAGTTCCTTCAATTGGTATCAGAGATAGGTTATGATATTCAATTTCATTGTTGCAATGAATTGCATATACATTCTTGGTGGGTACATATCTGTTCTGTTTAATTGTTAAATTGTTGTGGATGTGCAGATCAATGGAGTTTTTTTTTGGTATTTTAGCCTCGATTTGATTTAATTCTTTACATTTTCGGTTGATTGTAAAAGCCCTACGTTTTTTGGGCATTATTAATCGTTATCGAGTCTGTAATTCAAAGTCAGTTTGTGTCTTGAGTCGTTCGTGAAGAAGGTCGGAGCAAGGGTTGCTGTTCTTCGAGGAAGAAGATGATCAAGGGTTGATCGGGTCATGTAGATGATGGGGTAAGTGATCGCTGAGTATCAGATGCTCGCATGTCGTTTAACGCGCTCGCGCACTAGACAATCGTTTAACTCAGGAAGCTTCATCACTTAGTAACTGATTAAACGATCGCTTAGCAACACATGGTAAATCGTTTACCTTTCGCCACATTAAGCAATTGCCTAGACGATCAGGCTTCGCAACCTCGTTGTCGTCTAAGCGATCGTTTAGCTTTGCGCTTATCATCTAGTATGCGTTGAGCGATCGCTTACCTTCGGCGTGTACTAAACGATGGAGTTCTCCTAGCAGTTCAAGACCCGGTTTGCTCGATGGAAAATGTAATAGACAGAGTTATTTCATTCTGATTTTTTTGTAAAGGATCATCCCGGTCCATTAATCCATGGTTTATTACATGCGATGTTGTTAGGGTTGATGCCCTAAAGTCTCGTATCCTGTAGTTTGTAAACAGTATGTACGAACACTTGTGTTGTTAATATATGATATTTATTTCATATCTTGTTTTTTTGCTCGATTAATTGTTTTATTTGCTTTACCACAAACCAATAAACATAAAATCTCTGGTTATCTGTATGTGACTCAAGCATGTATGTGGTGACATACAAGTGGATCGTGTCTTGAGTGATAACCAAAATGGTCTGTAGTAAATGGATAAAGGAGGGAAACCTTATCCTGGTAACGTTATGGACGCGGCCCGCTTTGTGGAATGGTCACAAGTGGTATGACTTGTCATAGATGGTCTGATCCTGATCATTCGTGTTGGGGACATGCAACCGGGGGCATCCTATACAAAGAGTTTGTATAAGACCTGACCACTAAGTGTTAATGTCTCGTTATATAACACCGTTCGTGATAGAGACTTCATTTCACTAGGATGACCATAGGTAACATGACCTCAATCCTGAGTGAGTTGAGAATTCCTGCCATTGAGGGCTGTCCTTTGATTTATATAGGTGCGAGTGGCTAGGTCGTCGATTCAAACCTACGATTTTGAGGATTCGTCTGATTTGGGAGCTGGGAACTCAACTACACAAGATGGAATTGACTTCTTCCTCGAAGCAGGGGTAAGTAGATAGATAGCTCCCTTAAAGGCTGATTCCGAGGCTTGAACGATGTGGCACCACACATCTTCTCTTGGCCCGAGATGTGTTCACACATAGTTGGACTATGTTGTATTGTTCATTAGAGGAATCAGTGGAACTTAAGAAGTGAGATGTAACTACATGGGCAAAACGGTAAATTGGCCCAGCTGTACTTACGAGCATCTGTGAAGGGTCATCGTACTCATGCTTGGTTATATCCGATGGATACAGAAATATATCCGTAGTAAGAAGAGTTCAATTGTGGGTCTTTAGTGGAATCACTGACAGTTAGCGGATGGTGGATCTCGTGGCTAAAGAGTTTAGTCAGCTATTCATGTATCGTTGGAGCTTTGAGCCATAGTTCCATTAGGTCCCCTGGGTAGCTTGGATAAAGTCGAGAACCAGTGTTTGGGTTAATTTGAAATGTTCAAATTAACTAGTGGAAATTTAATTATATATGATATAATTGGATTGGTTAATTATATATGATATAATTGGCTAAATGTATGAGATACATTATTTTGGAGGAAATTAGATATAAATATAATTTATATCAAGTAGAGGAGAAAATACTATAGTAGATATGTTATATCAAACTATAGGATATAAATATAATATGATTATATTAATTAATTAATTGATTAATTATATGATAATTAACCAATTCTTCCACGTTTGGATGTGGGTAGTGGGCAGTGTTGATTATGGTAACCGATGGGTTAAAAATGAAAAGAGTTTTCATTTTTCATATCGCGCATTCATTATTTTCGACCGCCCAAAAAAATTCGTGAAAACGATGGCCTGAAAGCCTATACGATAGTAGCTCTTCGGTCTAAACGATCGTCTACCTTTCGATTTCTCTAAACGATCGTATACGTTTTTCCTAAACAATCGTTTGGCTTTTCATACACGATCGTGTAGCTCCTCTATGCGATAAGCATTCCTGCTATAAGATAACACTGTATTATCTCCCACTTTCTTATCATCTACACGACTCGTTATCCTCCGTCCTCTACCAAATTCACCAAAGCCCACTCTTTGGGTTTTCACTCTAAGAATACCTGGGGTTCATTAGTGGATGTGTCATCCCTATTGTAATGTTCGTGTTCGTATTGATCGTGTTGTTGCAGTCGACATTCCCGCCGGGTGTTGGTAGATCTGTTAAAGGGATCCGCAGCGTTAGGGTTCAGAAGTTCGAAGAGAGTCTTCAACTGGTATGGAACCCTTTCTCTGTTATTCTTTTTATTTTGAGCATGCCGGTAATTAGATTAATGTGCATAACTGTATGTGTTGAATGTATATCTTTTATATTTCGATCACTGTGAAATCGGAGCGATCTGAACACGCTCATGGAACTATTGGTATGAGATCCTTCAATTGGTATCAGAGCCAGATTTCTAATACTCTGATTTTATCTGTTGCAACGAAATAACATATACAATCATGGTGGGTGCATTTCTACGCTGTTTTAATTGTTAAATCTACTGTGGGTGTGCCGGATTAATGGATGTTTTTGGGATGAATAGCCTCGGTTTGTTTAAATCCTTTTACATTTGTGGTTGTTTGTAAAGGCTTATGCGTGGGGCATAAATAATCGTTATCGAGTTTGTACACAAAGTGTGTTTGAAGTTTTGAGTCGTTTGTCGAAGTTCTGGGCAAAGATTGTGACTCTTCGAGGAAGGAGACGATCTAGGGTTGATTGCATCGTGCAGAAGAAGTTCTACGCGATCACTTTCCATAACATCATAAAGATAAAGGAGTAGGTGATTGCGGTTGAACGCATCGGTTAAACGATGGGGAATGCGATCAAGAGTTAGTCGTATAGGGTTGACGATCGGGTATGCGATCGCTGAGTATCGTTTAATGAGCGCCCGCGCCAGACGATCGTTTAGGTTAGCAAGCTTCATCGCTTAGTAAGTGATTAAATGATCGCTTAGCATCGCAAGGTAAATTGTTTACCAAGTTGCACGCATCGGTTAGACGATGAGACGCTCGCGTATCGTTTAAAGCGTGCGCTAAACGATCATTTTGGTTAGCAAGCTTCATTGCTTAGTAACTGACTAAAAGATCGCTTAGTAACGCAAGGTAAATCATTTACCTGTCGTCATGTTACACGATCGCATGGATGGTCAGGCTTCGCAACCTCGTCGTCATCTACGCGATCGTTTGCTTATGCTTCTATCGTTTAGTCCATGCTGAACGATCGTCTACTTGCTGGAGTTTGCTACACGATGAAGACCTTCTGGCGGTTCAAGACCCCGTTCGCCTATGAACCGGTTTGCTCGATAAAAAATGTAATAGATAGGGTTTTTCATTCCGATTTTTGGTAAAAAAGCTCATCCTGGTCCACTAATCTCTTTGTTTATTACATGCGATGTTTGTTTTTTAATATGTCATATGGTATGCACATATAGTAAATCCCACCTTAGGTTATGCAATGGTCATGCATCATCTCTTTATTGTAATTGTTATAATTTGGAGAAGCATGATTTTAATTATGTAAGAGCATGCTCATGCATCATATTATATAAGAGTTATATTTATGCATGTATAAAAAGCATTGACATGCATCATCTTTATATTATAATTGTTATAGTATAAGTGTAACGACCCGACCTTTTAAGTTCTCTAATAAGGGTTGTTACTCATAATTACACACTTACATTTAAAACATTTTGACCATTGAGGAAAATAAATTTCATTAAATTAATAAAGACAGTTTTCCAAAATAAATAACAAATAAGTAAAACCTTTGTTCGGGGCCCCTAAAATAATGAAGAAAAAAAGATAACTTAAACCAATAAAATTTTGACCAATATTGAATTTCAAATCAAAACTTTCAAATAGCTTAAAAACGTAAACAGTACGGAAGCGATTTACATGTCCCATATGGCACGATCACAGGTCCCTCTCGTCACCCGTCGATCCGTTCCTATCATTACCTGAAAAACATAAATTAAGAAACGTTGAGTATAAAATACTCAGCAAGTAATCCCATTACCGGGATCAGGCTATGCATCCACGAGCAAGGAAAGATAGCCCGTGGCTCATACAACTACATCGATTTTTTATGATGAAAGGAAAACCAAAAGACGTACTATCTTGCCTTGAAATGCATGTCTAGCGGCCCGTAGGCACACGTCAAACATGATAATAATATGAACGTGAACTGGTCGACCCACGCATGTCTAGCGGCCCGTAGGCACACCGTCAAACTTGATAATAACATGAACGTGAACCCATCGACTCACGCATGTCTAGCGATCCGTAGGCATACCGCCAAACATGATAATAACATGAACGTAAACTTGTCTGTTCACGCATGTCTAGTGGCCCGTAGGCTCGCCGTCAAAACATAAAACATGAAAATAAAAGTAACATGAACGTAAACCTCGGCTCACGCATGTTTGGTGGCCCATAGGCACACCGTCAAACATGATAATAACATGAACATAAACTTGTTGGTTCACACATGTCTAGTGGCTCGTAGGCACACGGTCAAATATAATAATAACATGCGTCAAGGCGAGACGATAAATCGCTCTACTGGTCTATTCTTGCATCACATACATAATATCAGTAAAAAATTTTAACATGGTCATAATACTTGTAACTGCTATACAACTAGCAAAACATAATGACAAACAAAATCAGGCACCAGAGTTTACCAAGTAACTTTATAGGTCTAATCTAGATCTCCTGGCACGAAGGCACCGATAATGTATCACTTACCTCAACTTGGTAAAAAACGTAAAATAAAATCTCCTTAGAACTTCTTGAGCACACTTGAATCAACCTAAAGTTGTGGCTTGATCCATGAAAAATTCCAAAACTTGATTCAATTAGCTAATTTAATCCAAAATTAAATCCAAAATCAATAACTTAATTTTTCACTATTACTCTCAATCCAAAAGAAAACCAACTAACAACTTACCCTTACCCAAAACTTACCGATCTTTACCAATTTTTTGCAAAACGAAAGATGGTCTCTAGCTTGATGATTAATGCCTCAAAACTTCCAAATCTTGAATATAAGTTTCACACCAAAGAGAGGTTACTAATTTAACCCAAAATTAGATGAGTGAATTTCACCTCCCAAATTATAAAGAAAATAAGTCTTACCCAAGGTTTTTCTCAAGATTCCGGCAAAGATTGGGCAATGGTGGCTGATGGCACATCGGCTCGTGGCTCCATAGATAGGCAGCGGGTAT
Organism: Benincasa hispida; assembly: GCF_027475165.1. Lineage (NCBI taxonomy): Eukaryota > Viridiplantae > Streptophyta > Magnoliopsida > Cucurbitales > Cucurbitaceae > Benincasa > Benincasa hispida. The sequence continues at coordinate 27,718,791 of NC_143478.1, forward strand.
TGCTGTCAGACGACATAAATTGTTTAGGCTCGTGACTAGTAGTGAGTGTTGCATGAGGAGGGTTTGCGAGAGTGAGAGAGAATTTCTTTTTTTATAAATTTTATTCCACAACGATTACGAACAAACCAGAGCTTCAAACAACGATCCAACTGTTCAAAATGAAACTTTATATGTCTCGAACAGAATGATCAAATTTCTAACGGTTCAAACTCCGACAATCGACAATTTTGTGAAAGCTATCGCTGAAAAATCGAATTGCTCTCTCCCCAATTTTTGGTCTCTTTTCACTCTCATTTAATTTCGAAAAAAATCTCAATCCTTTTATTTTTTTTTAAATCTTGAAAAGATAAATAATATATTTTATCACAATATCTCCAAAATCTCCAAAGATTCTATTAAATTTATAAATCAATTAACTTTTCAAATTATCTTAATTTAGGTTTCAAAAACCAAAATTAAAGGGCAGATCCATCAATTTGATACAAATTAAATCCTTCGAAATATTTAAATCAATTAAAAATCACATGAAATTAATTATCTCTTTTAATCTTTTTTTTAAGTTGGCCCTAAAATCCAAAATCAAAGGGAAGCAAAATTCAATATTTTCAAGATAATCCATTCGAATATCTAATCAATTAATTTCAATTTAACCAATAAAAGTTTTTCAATTATTTCAATTTAATCTCAAATTTCCAAATGAAAGTGAAATTTAAACTCAATAATTTTAGATAATTAACTTAAATTTTCCTAAAATTCGGGATGTTACAATAAGGGTGAATGATAGCATGTTTGCTTGGTTGTTACGCGTTATATAAAAGTTATATATATAGTAATGACTGGGCATTGCATGAAGCATGACACATAGGTTATTTTATAAATGTTATAAATGCCTCGTTGTGTGCAATGGTTTTAGTTGTTTCTTTTTAAAAGTTAAAGAGAAATTAGAACTCAAAGAAATAAGGAAGACATGCATGCTCATTTAGGTTTAATTCATGGTTTTAAAGTGTTTAAAACTTGAATCACATAGACCTAAGATCACGGTTCTAATATGTTAGCAACCCTAAGGCTTTAATATTTTAATTAGTTTAATAGGATTAAATTGGCTAATAAAAGCTTAAAGTGTAGTAAATCTATCTATAAGGGACTTTTTGTCTAAGGCGGGTTATGTCTAGGCTGGAGTATTTAAGTTGATGCAAACGTAACATCCCACCTGGAAACTTACCTGGAAAGGTGAATTAGATAAATTTGATGCATGCATGCAAGTAAGAACAGTCCATTAAAATGTTTAAATGTGACTACTTGAACTTGTTCATATTTCATAGACAAACGTTGTTTATGAGCAGAGTTTAAAAATATGACTTAGACTAAAATCAGTAGCCGGATTGTCTAGGTTAATGAATCCCTAGGTAGAACATTCAATGAGAGGTACTTGAGGCATAAGATGCTTCACTTAAACCTTTCACTTTTCTCCTAAATAGTCTACACCGTGAGATCTATCATCGGTCTCGCGGCACCTTTGGCGTGTCCCCCAACGGATGGTGTTTGGGTAAGTCAATATCAAGGTGGATGGAGAGAATGTTCATAGTAAGTGGGTGTGGGAAGTGCGACAGCATATCCCTCGGTCTCCCTCGTTAGGTTTAATAAAGTTACTGCACATCGCCTTGAGGCACCCTGGGAGTGTCCCCCTAAAGGATGACAATTTTGCGCATTTCTTTATTTGATCTCTGTAAGAGGATAAGGTAACTTAACCTCTCGTCCTAATCTGTCTTTTCCCTACAGTAAGCGCATTAGGGTGGTACTCTGGCACCGAAAGCGAGGGGTAACACTTACGCGGAATAGTTAAAGGTTAACGTTTCTGGATCGAAAAATGGTGGCTGTTAGGTTCAATTCCAAGAGTTGGTTCTGCCTAATGGTTAAGAATGTCTCATTCCAGCGAAGGGGCAACTGATCACCCCACCGGTGGCGTTTGTCCTGACTCTATAGGGCATCATTGCAAAATAGAAGTTTATAACTTAGGGTACTTGAAACTGTTTTGCAAAATTGATTGGTTTAGCAAAATCTAATAAAGTTTTATTCATATTTTTAGCAACTTTTTCAAATGGCTACAGCCACCTTATCGTTGTTAAGTGCCGAAAAACTAACTGGCGATAACTTTTCAACATGGAAACATATGATCACGACAATCCTAATCATCGAGGATCTCATGTTCGCTCTCACAGAGGCTTGTCCTCCTATTCCAGCTCCAAATACCGCTCAAAATGTTCGGGAGGCATAGGAGCGATGGACAAGGGCAAATGAAAAGGCCCGAGCCTACATCTTGGCAAGTCTTTCTGAAGTCTTGGCCAAGAAACATGAGCCTATGGTCTTAGCGCGTGAGATCATGGAGTCCCTGCGGGGGATGTTTGGACAGTCTGAACAGCTTATGCATGAGGCTCTTAAATACATATTCAACTCCAAAATGCAAAAAGGCACCTCTGTTCATGAACATGTGCTAAACTGATGGTCCACTTCAATGTGCCGGAGTTGAATGGCTCTATCATCGATGAGGGCAGCCAGCATAATCCTGCATTCTTTTCCGGAGAGCTTCCTACACTTTGTTAGTAATGTGATTCTTAACAAAGTGAAGTATAACCTTACAACTTTCTTCAACGAGTTGCAGACGTAACAATCTTTACTGAAAAGTAAAGAGAGGCAGAATGGTGAGGCAAATTTTACCTCATCCTCCAGGACGTTCTATAGAGGTTCGACCTCAAGAACGAAGTCTGCACCTTCTACTTCTAACTCTACAAAGGGGAAGAAGAAGAATGGTGGTAAGGGAAAAAAGAAAGCACCTGCTAACCCACCACTTGTCGCCCTAAGGAGGCGTCCATAAGTTGTTAAGGGAAAGTGTTTCCATTGCAACTAAGTTGGACACTGGAAGAGGAACTGTCCTCGGTATCTGAAGGAGAAGAAAGCAGCCAAGGCTAAGGCCAAGGCGGATAAAAGTAAATGTGATTTACTTATGCTCGAAACTTGTTTAATGGAGAATGATGATTCTGCCTGGATAATTGATTCAAGCGCCACTAACCATGTTTGTTCTTCTTTTCAGGGGATTAGATCTTGGCGACAGCTGAAGGCTGGTGAAATTACGGGCAAACCAATAAACATAAAATCTCTAGTTATCTGTATGTGACTTAAACATGTATGTGGTGACATACAAGTGGATCATGTCTTGAGTGATAATCAAAATGGTTTGTAGTATATGGATATATGACGGAAACCTTATCCTGGTAATGCTATGGATGCGGCCCGCTTTGTGGAATGGTCACAAGTATTGTGACTTGTCACAGATGGTCTGATCCTGATCATTCGTGTTGAGGACATGTGAGCGGGGGCGTCCTATACAAAGAGTTTGTATAAGACCTGACCACGAAGTGTTAACGTCTTGTTATTTAACACTGTTCATGACAGAGACTTCACTTCACTAGGATGACCGTAGGTAACATAACCTCAATCCTGAGTGAGTTGGAAAATCCTGCCATTGAGGACGGTTCTTTGATTTGTATGGGTGTGAGTGGCCAGGTCACCGATTCAAACCTACCATCTTGGGTATTCGTCTGATTTGGGAGCTAGAAACTCAGCTACACAAGATGTAATTCACTCCTTCCTCGAGGCAGGGATAAGTAGATAGATAGCTCCCTTAAGAGCTGATTCCGGAGCTTGAACGATGTGGCGCCACACACCTTCTTTTGGCCCGAGAGGTGTTCACACATAGTTGGACTATGTTGTATTGTTCATTAGAGGAATCAGTGGTACTTAAGGAGTGAGATGTAACTACAAGGGCAAAATGGTAATTTGGCCCAGCTGTACTTACGAGCATCTGTGAAGGGTCATTGTACTCATGATTGGTTATATCTGATGGACACAAAAATATATCTGTGTTAAGAAGAGTTCAACTGTTGGTCTTTAGTGGAATGCCTGACAGTTAACAGCTGGTAGATCTCATGACTAAAGAGTTTAGTCAGCTATTCATGGATCGTTGGAGCTTCGAGCCACAGGTCCATTAGGTCCCCTGGGTAGCTTGGATAAAGTCGAGAACCAGTGTTTAGGTTAATTTGAAATGTTCAAATTGACAAGAAGAAGTTCGATTATATATGATATAATTGGACTGCTTAATTATATATGATATAATTGGCTAAATGTATAAGATACATTATTTTAGAGGAAATTAGATATGAATATGATTTATATCAAGTAGAAGAGAAAATATTATAGTAGATATGTGATATCAAACTATAGAGTAAAAATATAATATGTTTTTACTTATTAATATTTTAGTTGGTTAATTAAATGATAATTAATCCAAAAATCGCATTTGGACGTGGGTTAGTGGGGCAGTGTCGATTATTATAACCGATGAATTAAAATGAAAATAGTTTTCATTTTGAATTGTTGTCCGAAAAAGTTAGAGGAGCGCGCTGGTGAATCGTAAACGATCGCTTAAGTATTTCGAGAGCCTATATGATAGTCCTTATTCGCCTAAACAATCATCCACCTCGCACCTAAACAATCGCACACTAGTTCCTACACAATCGGATAGCTTTCCAAACGAACATAGTTTGTGCTGAGTTTGCTAAACGATCGTATACCATTTCCTAAACGATCGTTTAGTAAAAGCTACACGATCGTGTAGTTTCTCCTAAACGACAATCATCGTGCTATACGATAGCGCCTTTTTCCCTCCCACTTGCTTATCGCCTACACGATCCGTGCTTCCTCTTTCCTCTACCAAATTCACTTAAGACCATGCTTTTGGTTTTCACTCCAAGAATACCCGGGGCTCTTTTCTGGTGGTGTCGTCCCCGTTGCGGTCGTGAGTTTGCGGTTGTGCGTGCTGCTGCATTGACGATCGGGTGGAGGTTTCCGCTGCATTGAGTTCCGAAGTTTGAAGAACGTCTTCAACTGGTATGGTAAATTTCTCCCTTGTTTATTGTTGTTCAAAGATAGCCTTTAATTTACTGTTTGTTTACATAACTGTACGTTTAAATGTATATTGTGTTATTTCGGTCAATGTGAAATTGGAGCGATCTGAACGCGCTCATGGAACTTCTCGGTAAGAGATCTTTCAAACCTCATTTCTGTAAGGCTTGTTACAATGGAAATACACTGTTTCTTTCAATGTGGATAAAGGTTTGTTCATAAAGATGGTGTTAATATTTGTACAACATATCTGGAAAGTAATTTGTATGTGCTAAGGCCGTTAGCAATTAATTCCCTCTATAACACAAATTTTTTTAAAACTGCCGTAAATAAAAAAAAATATCGACGTATTTCTCCAAAATAAAATACCCGTCTTTGGTATCTTCGTTTAGGACACATAAATCTCAATAGGATTGAGAGATTGGTGAAGAATGGACTTCTAAGTGAGTTAGAAGAAAATTCTTTACCGGTGTACGAATCTTGCCTTGAGGGTAAGATGACTAAACAACCTTTTACTGGAAAAGGTTGTAGAGCCAAAGAGCCTCTTGAGTTAGTACATTCTGACCTTTGTGGTTTTATGAATGTGTGAGCCCGAGTTGACTATGAGTATTTTATCAGTTTTACTAATGATTACTCTAGGTATAGGTATGTTTATCTTATGCAACGGAAGTTTGAATCCTTTGAAAAGTTCAAAGAGTTCAAGGCTAAAGTTGAAAGCACATTGGATAGACAGATTAAAACACTTCAATCGGATCGAGGTGGAATGGTTTTGGACTCGAGATTCCAGGACTATTTGATAGAACATGGAATCGTTTCCCAACTCTCAGCGTCGGGTACACCTCAGCAAAATGGTGTAGTGGAGAAGAGAAATAGAACCTTGTTGGATATGGTTCGTTCGATGATGAGTACGCTTTCTTACCGAACTCGTTTTGAGGTTTCGGAGTGGAGACTGTGGTATACATACTCAATTGTGTTCCCTCCAATAGTGTTATGAGAAAACCTTTGGAGTTGTGGAATGGGCGTAAAGCTAGTTTACATCACTTCTGCATTTGGGGTTGCCCTGCACATGTGCTTGAGGCTAATCCCAAGAAGTTGGAACCCTGGTCGAGGGGGTTATTTTTATGATCCAATTAAAAATAGGGTGTTTGTTTCCACGAACGCTACTTTTCTGGAGGAGGATCATAAAAGGGAGCATAGTCCACGAAGTAAAGTCGTGTTGAGTGAACTTTCCAATGAAACTACTAAAACTTCAATAAGAGTTTTTGAAGAGTCTGCTACATCAACAAGAGTTATTGATAGGAGTTCATCTAATAGGTCAGTTCCACCTCAAAAGTTGAAGGAACCTCGACATAGTGGGAGGGTTGTGAACCCGCCTGTTCGCTATCTGGGTTTCACGAAAATCCTTGCTATGTTAGCAGATGGCAACGTTGAGGATCCGTTGTCTTATCAGAAGGCAATGGAGGATGTTGATCGGAATGAATGGGTCAAGTCCATGGATCTTAAGATGAAGTCGACGTACTTCAACTCAGTATGGGATATTATAGATCAACCTGATGGGTAAGACCTAGGTTGTAAATGAATCTACAAGTGCATACAAGGTACTGGTGGTAAGGTACAGACCTTCAAAGCTTGACTTGTGGCAAAGGATTATACCCAGGTAGAGGGAGTCGACTATGGGGAGACTTTCTCGCCTATTGCCATGTTAAAGTCGATCTGTATCCTTCTGCCCATTGCAACTTATTATAATTATGAGATCTAGCAAATGGACGTCAAGACAGCCTTTCTGAATGGAAATCTTGAGGAGACCATTTACATGTGCAACCCGAGGGATTCATAGCCTAAGGTCAAGAGCAAAATTTTTGCAAGATGTATCGGTCCATTTATGGGTTGAATCAGGCGTCTCGATCTTGAAACATACAGTTTAATATTGTGATCAAGTCGTATGGTTTTAACTAGAACGTTGATGAACCTTGTGTCTATAAGAAGATCATCAACTCTTCATTAGTCTTCTTAGTGCTGTATGTAGACGAGATACTACTCATTGGGAATGATATAGGTCTACCGACTGCAGTTAAGAACTGGCCAATGACCCAATTCCAAATAAAAGATTTGGGAGAGGCTCAGTTTGTTCTAGGTATATAGATCTTTCGAGATCGTAAGAACACAGTGCTAGCACTGTCTTAGGCATCGTACATTGACAAGATTTTGCTCAAGTACTCGATGCAGGACTCCAAGAGAGGCCTACTGTCGTCCAGGCATGGAGTCACTTTGTCTAAGGACATGTGTCCTAAGATGCCTCAAGAGGTTTAGGAGATAAGACAGGCCCCATATACGTCTGTTGTTGGCAGTTTGATGTACGCAATGATATGTACTCGTTCAGACATCTGCTATGCTGTGGGCATAGTCAGTAGGTATCAGTTTAATTCAGGCCAGGGTCACTAGACCGCAGTGAAGAACATCCTCAAGTATCTTCAGAGAACGAGGGACTACATGTTCATGTATGGATCTAAGGATTTGATCCTTACTAGATACACGGATTCTGACTTTCAGACTGATAAGGACTCTCATAAGTCCACGTCAGGGTCAGTCTTTACTTTTAACAGAGGAGTTGTAGTGTGGTGAAGCACTAAGCAGGGGTGATTTTTACTGGAATTTGTAGTCGAAGGTGGTTGTCGGAGCTTGAAGTTAGTCACATGAAGATGTATTGGAGTTGATTGTTGAGGTTGTCATCAGAGGTGGTTTTCAAATCTCGAAGTTAGTCGAGCAAAAGTGGTCGTCGAAGTTGATCTTCACTGGAGATTGTAGTCAGAGGTGACTGTCAGAGCCGAAGTTAGTCACATGAAGGTTATATTAGAGTCGATTGTCAGAGTTTGTTGTGGAAGGTGATTGTTGGAGCCTACGAAGATGGTTGTCAGAGTTGGTCATTGAAGTTTGTTGTTGGAGCCAATTGGTCATTGGAGTTGGTAGCGTGAAGGTGGTCGTTGGAGTTGAGTCACCGGAGATGGTTGTCGAAGTTGGTCACGCTAAGGTTGTCGGAGCTCGGAGTTGGTCGCTGGACTTGTCATCGGAGGTGGTTTTTAGTGTTTGGATTTCGTTGCCGAAATTGTCATTGAAGGTGGTGTCGGAGCTCGGAGTTGGTCATCGGAGTTATGAGGTAGTTGTCGGAGCCCGAAATTAGTTCTTGGAGTGTCAGTAGTTAATGGCTGGAGTAACTAAAAACATGGGAATAAGGGAGAGTTGAGGTGAGTTGGTAAAATATACCAACTAATTCCACCAACATTTAAAGTTAGTGGGTCAAACAATGAATTGGTATATTGTACAAACTCAACTCATGTTGGTGAACGAAACAGCCTCTGAGATTTGAGTTTTATTTCAATTTAACTTCTAAGTTTCAAGATTTACAACTTTAACATTCATTTTTCACTTAATACTCATTTCCAATTTTTACATTAATGTATATTAATTAATTAAAAATAATTATGAACTTAAATTTTAAAAGTAATGAAAATAGTGGAACTTAATTAATTATATTTTTTAATTATTTAAATTAATTAATAGACATTAATAATAAAGACTAAAAGTGAATAATTAATAAAAAAAATTGAGATTAAAAGTATAAATATTGAAATTTATGGACTAAATTGAAATAAAGGTCAAATTCTAAGAGTAAAATTATAATATTTTGAAACATATAGACTGAATTGAAATCAAATCCAAAGCTTAATGGTTTTTCTTCCATACAAAGAAAAGAAAAAAAAGTAAACCTTAGGGACAAAACGAATCAAAAGAAAGGACAACAAACATCAACTTAAGGAGGGTGTTCTTCCAGCCAAATAATGGAATAACCAAATATTTAAGTATAAATAACTAACCAATTAAAAAAACAATATTTTGAAACTTAGAAAGTGAAGTGAAATCAAACTTAAAATTTAAAGATAATATTTATTATTATTATTATTTTTAAAGTGTAATATAGTTATCGAAAAAGAAAAAAAAATCAAATAATTATGGAAGGAGCTTAAGAATTAAAAATATAATATAAATTAGTATTTTTTAAAAAGAAGAAAAAAAGTGTAATGTGGACCATGGGGGAAGTTCGGGGAGCGTGAAGACGATCCCGTCAAATCCGAAAGTCATGAAATGATTTCATGGAGAATGAGACGCCGAAATTTGGGGCGTTATTCTTTCTCCAAATAAATTAATTAAATTTTTTAAAAAATGGGGCGTTACCGGCTGCCCCAATTCCTTCTTTCTGGGCCCCACTTTCCTTCCCCATCATTACGCTGCTTTCCCTAACCTCCCCTTACCGGCAATTCCCGGTTTCCTTTTTCCTTTTTGACTCACAGCCAAGCAACTTCTCTAATCATTTCTAAATTTTAATTCTCCTCTCCTCCCCTTCTTTAATTTTTTTATTATTATTTTGACTAAATTACAAAATCACCCTTAACGTATGACTGCAGTTGTAATTAAATGGTTAAACTTGTACCAATGGTATAAATTTTAAGTTATTTTTTTTTATCGTCTATAGGCATACTTTCATGATTAAAGTAAGTTTGACGGTTTAATTTTAATATTTGTATAAAATTAAAGATTCAATTTTTATTATTTAAGAATGTAATTGTAATTAATTTAAAGATCGCTTTTATAATTTATCCTATTATTTTAATTCAACATGGGCAGACAAATTTAAATTTCAATGTGGCATTTGGGGTTGCTTTTGTGAGGGTCAAAAGCAATTCTAGAAAAATGTTTCTACAGTTTTAGACTTTTTTTTTTTTTACTTCTCCCTTCTAAATTACTTGCTTTCCTTAAAAAAAAAAATGTCATATTCTCTAATTAATTATTTTAAATTAAAATCTCATTTCTTTATATATATTTTTATTCTTTCACATCTATTTTATTTACTGATTCAATATTTCGATATCTTTATAATCATTGTTTTTTCCTAATTTGTATTTAAGGATGAAAATATTTGTCAATATATCGATAAAAATGATATTAAATATCAACTAATATTTTTTTATATATATTTTATAATTGTTCGTAAATCATAAAAATATCATCTACTTAATCTAATAAAATAACAATATTCTTAATTTAGTTGGTGAATAAAAATAACTTAATTATTAATTTAAATAATTTTTAAAATTTTTTTATTTATAGATTCATATGCCAATATCCATATTGATATGGACATGGACATAGCTTGCTTATATCAAATAATTTAGATTAAAAAAACTTACCATTTAAATAATGTAATTTTTTAAAATCACTTATAATAAAATTCTTAAATTGGTTGATTTCAATTTTATATGAAAATCATTTTAATCATATACTTTAAATAAATAATAAGTTATAATTTATAATTTAAACTGTGAAAATTATAGATGATTAACTTATAAAATTCATATATATTAAATATCAACATATAAATAATTAGAATGACATGTTTGATTTGGTCATTATAGAAGTCACAAGAAATCTAGTTTGCACTTGCTAAACGTTGTTAAACAAACCCTTAAATTTCTTAGGTTCCATTTGGGTGCAATCGTATAAAGTGATTTTGGGAAAATCTAAACCACTTTTATTCTTTGGTAAAATCAAATTATTAAAGTCTCATTCGATAATCATTTCAATTTTTTTTTTTAAAAAATTAAGCCTAATTTCTTCATTTGTTATTTTTTTTATCAATAGTTTAAAACATCAAAGCCAACATTTGAAAACTTAAAGGTCTATTTGGTAACCATTTGATTTTTGTTTTTAAAAAATAAGGTCATTTCATCCACATTTCTTAAAATGATTTGCATTTTTCTTAAATCCTTAAGTACAAGTGTTGAATTCTTAGGCAAATTTTAGAAACAAAAACAACTTTTTGAAAACAATTCTTTTAGGTCTCATAATTTGACATGTTTTTTTAAACCATGGGTGAAAATTAGATAAAAAAGTAGTGTCCATAGACTTAATTTTAAAAAACAAAAACAGAAAATAAAATGGTTAGCCTAAAAAGTACTTTTAAAATTTTGGCCAAGAATTCAACTATTGTAATGAGGAAATATGCAAATCATTGTAAAAAATGGAGAGAAAATAAACTTAATTTTCAAAAATAAAAAAAAGAAATGATTGCCAAATGAGACTTAAATAATCTAATAGAATCACTTTTTAAATTCTTACTGATGTGTGAAAACTATAGTATCTAAAAGTTTGTTAATTTCTTAACTATTTAAATAAATATTTATAATAATATTCTTCGATATTAATATATTTTTTAAATTTTAATTGATTGTGTTTTTATAACGATTATTTTAAACTTTTACCAAATAATCTAAAGGAAACAAAATTGGATGAAATTCAAATCATATAAAAATTTTAAAAACATATGTTATAATAAATGATAAATTAATAATGAATGTGGGAATAATTAAAATAATGAGTTAAATTTGGTTTATATAACTAAATTACAATAATTTAGTATTAATTTATCTAATAAACACTATTTTACTTCTACCACAACTAATTTTTCAAAAAGCAAACTTGACAAATTATTTTAAAAACTATAATAAACCTAAACGAAGTAAGTCCAGTAATAAATACTTTTATGTTAGTTTAACTTGACATTAATTTTATGCTCTCATGTCAAATACACCTTTTACCTCTAGAATTTATCTTATTTTTGCTTAATTTCTAGAAACGTTCAATTTCATTCTGTAATTTTGTTTTCTTAGTATATAGATATTATAAGTTTTGATTAAGCAAGCATAGTGTAAACCAGAGTAAAAAACAGAAGTAGAATGCAAATGACAACTAGACATACTTACAAACATTCAATCAATCTAAACATTTAGAAAAAGACTATGAATCTAAAAATAAATTTTATCCTATCAAAATAACCTTAATTCAATTAACATATAATATTGTGTTAACAATCAAAAACTTTGTGATTCAAATTCTTAAAAAGAAAAAAAAATATATAAATATCAATAAAAGGTTTTTGATAATAAGAGTTTACTAGTAATATGATTTATTATAAATAGATTTTGCTATATTTACAATTATATTAAAATATGTATTGTTTGCAAATATAAAACATGAGTCAATTTATTATAATAAAATATTATAGTAAAATATCATTGTCTGATATTTGATAGATGTCTAGATAGAAGATGTTATATTAGATTTATAAGTGTTTAGATGTTTACGAATGTGTATAAGAATTAAAATTTGCTTAAAAAAATAAAAGAAAATGCTGATTAGGAAAAAACAAAATATATAAATAGGGTATATTCAGTAAAAAGAGTCCAAGGTTTCAGAATATAAATTATAAAAAGAAATTGTCTGGTGAGGTGGAAATGACAAAATAGATAAGGAATTAAAAAAAAGAAAAAAGAAAAAGAAAAGAAACCGGTTGAGACAGTGAGTGGTCAGTTTGCTTGAAAAAAGAAGGTGGATTTTAGGGCATGGGCAAGGGTTCCGGTCAGTGTGATTGACCGTATAACCGTTACAGCAATTTTAATTCCTTCCTTAATTTTTCTGCACAAAGAAAAGCCAAAACCCGAAGCCCAAAGAAGAAGAAGAACGAAGAACGAAGAACGAAGAACGAAGATCGAAGGAAGAACAAACTCTCTCTCTCTCTTTCTTCTTTCTCTCTTTTGATTATGTAAATCATTCTCTGTAAACGTAAACTCTTCCATTACTATTCTAATCCCAACAGAACAATGCCTCTGTTTTCACTCTTCTATCTCTTTCCCATCATTTTTCTTCCCTCCCTCTCCTCCGCCGCTGATCCTTACGTCTTCTACGACTTTCGTGTCTCTTACATCACTGCCTCTCCCTTAGGCGTTCCTCAGCAGGTTCTCTTTCTCCCTCAATCCTCTCTCGCTTATCTTCTCTGTTTTCCATTTCTGCTTATTTTTATTTTCAATTACCTCTCTCCCTTGTTTCTTCTCCTGTTTGAAGTTGAGGAGTTGTGTACTAATAATTTTTTCGAGTTTATGTTCTTCTCATTGATTTTCTAATTTCTTCTTCGTTTTTGTATTCGAGTATTTGTTGGTGGTTCATTGTTTTGCTCTCTATGACTTTATCTCACCCAAACAGAAAATGAATCTCACTGAAAAAAAAACAAACTGTTTCCCGGATATTCATGGACTGAAGGGATATAAAATATTTAATTTATTTTTTTTAGAATTATGTTCCATTTTTTGTGTATGTATATTATTTAATTTTTATTATTGCCGGGTCGCGGGGGTTTGACACATTGAATAATTTAGGGCTTTTTTTCTTTTTAATATTCATTATGCCTGCTTTCAGCCATTCACGATGATACAATACAACTTTAACTCACTCATTTTGATTATCGAGAAAGTTTTATTGATACGAAAATCTTTTTTTTTTTTAATGACCCGTGTGTAATCCTTTGGTTTTTTGATTTCGGTTTTGAAAATTTGATCTATTTGAAAAATTAAAAAGTAGTTTTTTTAGAACTTGTTTTGTTTTTTATATTTGGCTATGAATTCAACTTGATGCAAATGATTGTAAAAAATTGTAAGAAAATAGATTTAATTTTCAAAAATTTAAAACAAAATACTGAAATAGTTACTCAATGGAAATTTAATTTTGTTTCTTAAATTTAATAAACAACAGGAAGCGTTTTTAAATGATGAAAAATGAAAAATAAAATCATGATTTTTTTTTTGGGTAAATGATTAATTTTTAAAAGAACATAAACTGAAATCGAGATTGGTATCAAGACCTTAATTACTATGAATTGAAACAAAAATCAGTTTAAGTTGGTTGAAGTTTTTAAGGCATGGTTTGTTGTTGCAGGTTATAGCTGTGAATGAACAGTTTCCTGGTCCTCCAATTAATGCCACCACAAATTACAATGTTGCTGTTAATGTATGGAATGATTTGGATGAAAATCTTCTAATAACTTGGTATGTCTACATGTGAAACTGGCTCCTGTATGTAGAGAGTGGCTTCTGTATGAACATAAAGAGCTGTGTATTATGGCAGGTCCGGGATTCAAATGCGTAGAAATTCATGGCAAGATGGTGTTCTTGGAACCAATTGTCCAATTCCTCCAAAGTGGAACTGGACCTACCAGTTTCAAGTGAAGGATCAGATTGGAAGTTTCTATTACTTTCCATCACTCAATTTTCAAAAAGCTTCTGGTGGGTTTGGTCCAATTGTTATTAATAATCGGGAGATTATCCCAATTCCTTTTCCACAACCCGATGGAGATATTTCTATTATGATTGGTGATTGGTATATACGAAACCACACGGTTAGTTTCTGCTTTGTGGTGTCATTCAACTTTTGTAACTTTAAACCAGTCAACTCATATTGAATTTTTTGAATTCAGGCACTCAGGATAGATCTTGATGCTGGAAAGGAACTTGGAATTCCAGATGGGGTTCTTATCAATGGCAAGGGGCCATACCAGTACAACACAACTCTCGTACCCGCCGGCATCCAATACGAAACTATTCAAGTTCATCCTGGTAATGTTCTTATTTTATAAGTGCCTATGTATAAGTTGTTACATTCCAGTTTGAATGTCTAGTTTGTACTCTCTGAGATCTTTCTTCCATGAATGTGCTATTCCTTATTATACATTCCTTTCATTCGTTTATAAAATGGAATATTTCCAAGAAGTATTGTGTTTATTCATGCAACTTCTGATTGTTCTGAACAAGACTATAATCCATCATGGTGGTAAATGATGAGATGGAAAAGATTGTTACACCTGTAAGTGAAATTGGTTCATTGACAAATGTTATACTACACTCACATGCAACCAATACTGAGTTAAAATCCCAGGATAGATGATGCTAAAGAACATTCTTTGCGGCAAATTCCCATTTTCAGAATTTATCTTGAATTGTTTGGATTCTTTTACTGAAGTTTATCGTATTCGTTCAGGAAAAACCTATCGACTTCGTGTGCACAATGTTGGGATTTCTACCAGTTTGAACTTTAGAATCCAAAGTCATAATATGCTTCTGGCAGAAACAGAGGGACATTATACGGTTATGCAGAATTACTCAGACTTTGATATTCATGTTGGGCAGTCTTACTCTTTTCTGGTTACCATGGACCAAAATGCCAGTACAGATTACTACATTGTCGCAAGTGCTAGATTTGTGAACCAATCACTTTGGGAAAAAGTAACAGGTGTTGCCATCTTGCACTATTCCAATTCCAAAGGACCAGCAACTGGTCCACTCCCAGATCCGCCCAATGATTTTTACGACAAGGAGAGATCAATGAACCAGGCCAGGAGTGTAAGGTTCGTTTCTAAAGCATTATCTTTCTTCATATTCTTGATATCCAATGATATGAAGTTGTTGCTATGCCACAATCTTTTCTACCATAATGAAGTTGTTGGCAGTTGAATTATTCTATTCCTGGATCATGTTTGGAACTGGTGATTTCTTATGATTAATGTCTATTTAATGAATCAGGCAAAATGTGTCTGCTAGTGGCGCCCGTCCTAATCCACAGGGATCTTTTCACTATGGTCAAATAAATGTCACTCAGACATATTTGTTGAAGGGTGAACCATTGGTGACGATCAACAAAACCACTCGTGCAACCTTCAACGGTATCTCGTTTATTCCTCCTCAAACACCAATCAGGCTTGCTGACCAACACAAAGTTAAGGGAGCATACAAGCTTGATTTTCCTGATAGGCCATTGAACAGAACACCACGAGCAGATATATCTATTATAAATGCAACATATAAAGGATTTATTGAAGTGATATTCCAGAACAATGATTCTATCATCCACAGTATTCATATGGATGGCTATTCATTTTTTGTGGTTGGGTGAGGTTTTCCCTTTCTTTTCCGATTTCTATATTTCAGTCAAGAAGCTTGCCTTCTACTCTATGCATCACTTGCTTTGAAATGTTGATTAATTGCATGTGTATTATTCTTGCAGTATGGGTTATGGTGATTGGTCAGAAGACAAAAGAGGTAGCTACAATAAATGGGATGCCATCACCCGATGCACGACTCAGGTTTGTGTTTTTTTTTTTCCAAGTTGTCATGTGAAGATTGATATGAAACACACGTGTAATGATGCTTGTTATTAAAGCAAAGCAAAGTAAACTGGGTTCCTTATTCTTTACCTCATTTGATTAAATTTTTTTTAGTGGGGATTAAAAATACTAGTTTAAAATATAATACAACGCTGCAACAATCTAGACCTGACTGACTAAGAAGTTCTTTACTTTCTTATGTTTTCTGTGATGAAATTTGTGAATAACTTTACTTGAGGATTTCATTGTAAAAATCCTCAACGCTACAGAATTGTATTCGGACCACTGGTATGCATTGACATCATTGTTAGCTCTCAGATTCTGATTTATTGGTAAAATATGTGTCGGTTTTCAGGTTTATCCTGGGGCTTGGACTGCTGTTCTTATTTCTCTAGACAATGTTGGATCATGGAATCTTAGAGCAGAAAATTTGGATAGATGGTATTTAGGTCAAGAAACATACTTGAGAATTATCAATCCGGAGGAGAATGGAAAAACCGAGATGGCAGCTCCTTCAAACGTTCTATACTGCGGTGCATTGCGGAGTTTGCAGAAGTATGTGACTGAACATAGGCCTCTCGTTTAGTAATGTTTTAGTTTCTAAAAATTAAGCCTATAAACAACCGATTTCCACCCTAAATTTATACTTTTTATCAATGTTTTCAAAAACACAGCTAAGTTTTGAAAATTAATTTTTTTTTAAAACCTTGTTTTTATTTTTTAGAATTTGACTAAGAATCCAACTCTTTTACTTCATAAAGATGAAAACCATGGGAAGAAATTGAAACAAAAATAAAGTTAATTTAAAAAACCACAAATGGTTACCAAACGGAACATAGCAATTTCTGTTCTTGTTCCCTTGCCCTGCCTTCAGAAAAACATCATCTAATCATATTGCTTCTGTTTTGGTTTTCAGAGAACAGCACCACCACAGCAATGCCAAATCTATCTTGAAGGGACACTCAAAACTCTTCATCACTCTTCTGATGGCACTCCTAAATCTGGTTTTCATTTTCAGCTAAAATAACTTTTGTGATTGATGAGCATTGTTTTCATTACTTCTCATTAGAGTAATCGTTGTTGGGGATCGGTTGCTGGTGAGATGGCATTGGTTTCGTTTCGGAATTGTCCATTTGATCATATTTGTATGTAGGCGCATATATACAGTTCAGTTAGGTGTGGATGAGCCCCATTTTCTTCGAGAGACTGGTCTAAATGACGTTCTTTTCTTTGCCCTTTCCCCAACTTAGTAAAATTGTAATTTGAATAGTGTTTCCAGCAAAAATTTGCAGTCAATCATATCCTTGAGAAGAATTCCTTCTTGCCATATCTTAGACATAACAGATGTGTTGATAAAAATTCTTCCTCTTGTGGTCAAATGATTTCAGGGTTAAAAACTTGTTTTGGTTGTTGTTTTTGTTTTTGTTCTTTTCATTTTTCATTTTTGGTTTGTTTTCAACTTTATATCCAAGTTGTTGTGAAGGTGAAGGTTTGATTTTATCCACCGAGAGTGGAATGTCTATATAGATATCAGAGTTATTGATCATTATCCACTCACTTCAGTGTAATAATTCACTTTTGATCAAAACCGTCACAATTAAATATTCAAATATTTTTATTTTATTGTTTTACTTCTAAAATAGTCCTCAACATTTTTTAAAACTAAAGTTGCAATATCCGTGAAATTTTCACGGATAGAAAAAAATATCAAATTATTTATAAAAATAGTAAAAAAAATACTAATAGACATTGGTAGAGGTCTATCGACCTCTATCAATGATAAATTTATATTAATTTTTATTAATGATAGTATCAATGATAGACTTCTATCAATTTCTATCATGGATAGATTTCTATTAGTATCTAATAATCTGTCTATCATAACTATTTAAAAACAACAAAATGTTCATTAACAATATCTAGTGTATGTATCATAAACTATCTAAAAAAAAACTATCAACAATTAGCAATAGCTAAATGATTATCTATTAATAGTCTATTAGTGTCTATCTGTGATAGATAGTGATAACAATGTCTATCACAACTATCTAAAAGCAACAAAATTTTCATATTCAATAACAATGTCTAGTGTATAGTTGATGACAACAAAATTATGAACAAAATCATTATCTATTGATAGACCATCAATAGTAGTTTATCACTGTCTATTACAGAGAGATAGTGATAAACAATTATCAAAGTCTATCTATGATAAATAATGATAGTGTTCTATCACTTGGCTTATCAATTGATTTTCCATTGTCTATGATTATCATTCTAATTAGTATTTTGAAACTAGCAACAAAACTACAAAAAAAACTACTATCACTTAGTCTATAATCTAGCATTTCATTGTCTATCATTGTCATTCTAATTAACATTTTTGAACTAGTAACAAAACTATAAATAGAGAAGAAGATGAAAAAGAAAAAGATTTATAATTAAAAAATAAGAAGAAAGAGAAGAAGGAGGAGAGGAAAGAGGAGGAGAAGAGGAAGAAGGAGAAGGCAGAAGATGGATAAGGAGAAAATAGTTAAATTTTGCTATTTGCTTGCTCAATCGAGATGAATTTCTACTGACAACTTCAAATTTTAAGGTTCAATCTTCTCACTTAAAAAAAAAAAAAGTAAATAAAAAAAAAGAATAAAGAACACAAAGCAACACAAAATAAATATGCATAGGTCGCATTATTTTTGCTATATATGTTACTTGATAACACACCACATCCATGGAGATGGAATGTTACAAAAATGGGCTCACACGCTCCTTTTTGGAAGCTAAGCCCTTCATGGCTACCTCCATATTTTATCTATTAAGATTAAAGGTGTTTAAATGAATCAACAATTTGAATAATTTCGATTACTCAATCCAAACTATAAAAGTTGAATTGATTTTTTTTTTTTTATTGGATTAGATCTAGAGTTAAATAAAAAAAATTGGTTTGACCCAATCCAATCCGAATTACATATATATATTAATAAAAAAATATATATATTTCTTTTAGAATTGATGAATTTGTGAATTGTTTTTATATAAAATTTTATAATAGATATTATAGATATTTGGTATATGTAAGAATTTAGTTTTATGAGATTTCAGTTATTATATATGTGTTGTAGACAAATTTAATTATTTTAAATTAAGAATAAAAAATAATAATAATCTGACAACCCAACTCAACCCAACCCAAATTTTGAGGGTTGGATTGGAGACCTTGTTTTGGTCATTTGGGTTGCCAACTTGACCAACCCGAATTTTCGGGTTGATCCAAAAAAATCACTATACAATCCAACTCAATCCAACCCCCCTAATTAAGATGACGTTACATTTGCCCGAAAGAGACTCCATGACTTTTGATAGCAAAGTTTTTGTGCTTTGGAAGGTTTCGAAATAAAAAAAATGTAAATTCTTTATTTGAACAATACTGCATAACAACATTAACACGATGACATCTTACAAAGAAGTTTGTCATATAAGTATTTAAATCCAAATTAGTGTCCTCTATGCAAAAAGGTTAATGACTCCACGAATGACCTCTTTATTCAGTACAATGTTGCACGAGTCATGTGGAACAAAATATTTCATGTTGGGTGTGACTATTTTATGTGCTTGCTTGGTCTCAAACATTACTACTCTTTATAAAGACCTTCGTTGTTTGAATCTGACTACACAAAGGAATGCTATCGTATTCAATTCATTGGTTGCCATATGCTGGTCCATCTGGAATGAAAAGAATAACCGTACCTTTAACAACAAAGAAACTAGTATCCTTTAATCATGGAGAATGTTCGCTCGCTAGAGGATAGTTGGCCTAATCGCTCAAAGCTCTTCCCGAGTTACAGCTCCGATTCGGTTTCTCTTAATTTGAATACTTTTATGTAATATCTTATGACACTTCTCTTTTACTTGTGGGCTTTGCTCTAGTCCATCTCTCCTTTGTACTTGTTCTTTGGAGCTCACCTTCTTCAACTCCTCTGTGTACTATCTTGGTTTATCGAATGAAATTGGAGTGCCAACCTAGTTTGGGGATATTATGTTGTACTTGCTAACCCACTTTACCTACCGTATATTTCTCTAAAAACACACACTACATCTAAATCTCATTCAATTTGTTTATATTAAGCATGGCGCTATAACTTTATTACTTTTTGTTAATTTGAGATTCTTTTTTCAACTATTGTCCATTTGAGTTTAAATATGAATTGATATTTTATATGCAACAATTAATTGTTGCTCGATAACCCTTTTACGTATTAATTTTCGAAAGTTAAGCTTATAAATACTATTTCCTATCCATAATTTTTCATAGTTTATTATCAAATTTCTACTAATATTTCTTAAAATCAAATCAAGTTTGGAAAAGTAACAAAAAATAGTTTTTATTTTTAGAATTTGACTAGAAATTCAAATATTTCTTTAATACTTATGATGGAAAAATTAGGAAAAAAACAAACATAAATTTTAAAAACAGAAAACCAAAATGAAATTCGTCATCAAATAGGTCAAAATTACTTGGTAAATCTTTTTTGACAAATGGTATTCAAAGAAATTATCACAATTTTGTATGTGTGTCGACATACATACATAAATATATATCTACATACATACTTAGTATATTTTGCCATTTAATTTCATTATTTTTGTATGTTGAATTCTGTTGGGAGGTGAGATAATCAAATTGTAAATGAAAAATTAGAGAACACATAAAACAATATAATTATTACAAGAAGATAATTATGATGGTCTTCTTAGACTTAGACATGCATGTGCTCATTTGAGAGCCTTTACCATTTCCTGAAGCAACCTAGTAGCTGACTGAATATATGTAATTAAGTATATATATATATATTACATATAATATATTCTCCTATATACATTATAAAAAAAACTCCAGACTAAAATTAAGAAGTAAAATGCAATACGAAGTTCCAAAGGACAGAGCCAATTTTATTAGGCATTTTAAATTGAAACAGAAGTTGAAGTCCTATTTGATAACTATCTTATTATTTGTTTTAGTTTTTAAAAATTAAGTTCATTTTCTCTTATTTTCCTATAATGTTTGCATCATTTTAAGTGCATGAGTTGAATTTAATTTGATTTTTGAAAATATTGGTAAAAATTAGATAACAAAACAAGAATTTTAGAGGTGAAATAAGTGTTTTATAGGCTTAATTTTCAAAAACTAAAAACTAAGGTCTCGTTTAGTAACTATTTTGTCTTTTGTTTTTATTTTTTAAAATTAAGCCTATAGACACTACTTCCATCTCCAAATATTTCTTTTTTTGTTATCAATTTTTCACCAGTGGTTAAAAAAAAAAAAAAGCTAAATTGTGAGAATTAAAAAAGTAACTTTCAAAAAGTTGTTTTTATCTTTAAAATTTGACTAAGAATTCAACCATTATACTCAATAAATTATAAATCATTATAAGAAATATGGATGAAACGTGCTTAATTTTAAAAAACATAAATAAAAAACTAATTGATTATCAAATGGAGTCTAAATAGTTATTAAATGGAGCCTAATTAGGGGTAAGGGAATCCAAATCACAAACTTCGTGATTTCCAATACAATTGTATGCCAATTAAACTAGCTCAATTTGGCGCATATATAGTTTTTTTTTTCAATGTTTACTAATAAAAGCGAAAAAAATTATGATTAAAAAAATGTGAGAAAAAACACCATTTTCAAAAAAAAAAATAAAAAATAAAATGGTTCTTAAATGGAGCCACATAAGATTTAAGATTAAGATACCATCGAAGTTTAATCAGGGTTTCATATTCTTTTCATTGATTAGGAGATTCCAATAACAACCAAGTTCTCTAATTAAAATCGGCCATTAATTAGTTGTTTAAAAAAACAAACAACTACATAAGTTTAAAAATCTATAAATCTTGCAATCCTAATGACAAAAGTATATGTATATCAACATTTTAGGGTTTAATTTGACAAAGCCCTAAGACAAGAGGATTAAATAATATATATTTTTTTGCGAAAGAAGTAATAATTAAACATGATTAAACTATAGATTATGTGGGGCAGAAGAAGAAGGAGGAATTAATTAGTTTAGATTTCCTTGTGGGAATCAAACAAGGATAGGTATTATATTATACAATATAATAGCATTCACATGGACAAAGTTTCAGTCCCCTGTGTGTGTTTTAACTAAGCAAAAGTCCATCATCTTTTGTCTTGCTTGCCTCACAAACAATATAATCTTTTGTTTTTCATCAATGAACAAAATCTTTCACAATCATTAATGAACAAAATCTTGTGTGTGTTTGTAAAAATGTCAAACCCTAGTTGTTCTTTGTCATGGGTTGCACCTAAGATTCCTTGTGTTCATCATATTACTTAATTATGTCTGTGTTTTTTGTCTTTGTAAGAGAGAGACAATGGCTATAAAGTTTGTCCCCTATTTATATTCATTGGTTAAAAGGTTTTGACTTCAATATGTCAGTTCAATTCAAGTGTGTCTCTCTTTGTCTTAGATTATATATATATATATATATATAAATAACTTCAACAACCACAACATTCATAGCCAAAAACCCATATACTCTCCTCTTTTTCCATGTTCATTTTGCTCCAATTTCATCCCAATTTTCCTCCTTGCTTTCATTGCCATGGCCAAGCTCTCTCTCTCTTCCCTTCCTTTTCTTTTCAATTATGGTGGCGATTCGTATTTTATTAGTTCATAGTTTTACTAGTTAAGATATTCTAAGTCTTTTCATATTTATGCAATGATATGATATTATCTACTTTAAATCTCTATTTTTAGAACTACCTATTGATGACAACAGTTTTATATTTTTTTTTCTCAATTCAAATATAAGTCGACCTATATGTGATTGTCATCTCAAAAAAATATTTTCTTGTAAGTTATTGTCGTATTAACTCTAGCTTCTAACCAATATGAGACTATATTTTTGAAGTGAACCCTATGATTTAGGGGTTGGTGGTCTATATGATACACATTGAATATGTATGGCCTCCCATATATTACACACTTGCTTAAGGTGCGAAATACCAACACTAATGCATTGGATTCCATCAAAACTATGTAGATGGATGTGTTTGAGCGAAATTAATATTAAGTTGAGTGACTACTTGAAAAGTTCTCGTGTTACACTTTTTAAATATATATATATATATATATATAATTACTTAATTTATCAATAAGATTAACTATTTATATATCGTGGCATAATTGCTTAAAACTCAAGGAAATAGGTCAAGTTTTAAACTTCACTACAAAGCCTCCATGAATGGTTTATTATTACTATCTTCCACTTTTTCTCTCTTCTTTTCTTCTTCCTTTGGTTGGCTTTGGATATTTGGCTTAAAAGGGAAGATGGGTTTTCAAAGGCTATGTTTAATAATCTTCTTTTGTCTTGTTTTTAGCAAGACTCAATATGTGAGTTCAATAGTTATTAAAACATGGAAATTGCATCAATGTCATTGTTTATAGTGATTATAACTTTTAATATATATTATTGAATATTTCTATGTTTATACAAAGTTAAATAGCCTTTTTTTTTTTTTTAATTTTATTTCAAGAGTAATTTCAACCATTTTCCAATTTTCCTCCTTTGTTATGGTCTTAATTATTTCAGTTTTTAAAGATAACAAATGTAGGGTAGAGATTCAAACTCACGACCTCTTAATATCTTAATCATTTAAATTATCTACGATATTGACATCTCTATTATTTTGTGTTTCTTTTTATATTTGTGCATGTTTAAATTAGTTTGCACGACCTTTGATTAATTTTATGAAACAACCCACTTAATCTATACTACAATATGTATGTGTCAAGTCTTAATATTTTGTGTATTGAAACTTACTTGTCTTTTTCAATTTTCTGGTAGATTCAGTTCATATTAGTCCTAGGGTATGATTAGGGTGCTACATATGTATCAGTCTAGTTGAAATATTTTTGTGCACCTATTGATCCCTTCTCTTTCCGTATATTGTTAAAATAATAATAATAATAATAATAATAATAAAAAAGCTAACCAACATTTCTCTATAATATATAGAAAATAGAAAAACGGTAGAAATAAAAAGGAAATATAATGATTTGTTCAAAAAAATATAATGTTTTGTCACTTCACATGAGTATATTTAAGGTAATATAATTATTCACATTTGATTTTATTTGAATAAATTACTTTATTTTTTCAAAGAAAAATCCAATAATTGAGAGAACATCGAAAAGATAATACAGGGTAGTTGAACAATTCTACCAACTAACGATATCAAAATAAATATTACTGGCGTCTAAACAACTCTGTCGCTGACTTCTCCTTCCATTCCATTTCTAAAGCTATTGCATCAAATTCTCTAGTCAGTATTCCGTCATAGTTACCGCCACAACAATTACCTCTTCTGAACCTATCAAACTCCTTATCTTCCATCTTATCTTATCATCTAACATAATTATTTACATTTGTATGGCTTGAGATTTTGAAAGCGAGCCTACATTATTTAATTCGAGAATAATCTCATTGACTACATAAAACTTAAATATATGCTTCTCTTAAACTTACATTTCAAACTATTTTATTCTCACAAATCATACAAAGTCAGCCCATACGAACAAGGCTACATCAGCATGATTTTTTTGTAACTTAAAACCATGTTTGGATGGAGTAAAACCACTTTTGTCATACTTAAAATTACTTTAAAACAAATTTGAATGATTCAAAATTAAATTTAATTGTATAAAAACCACGTGTAAAAATATATTATCAATTATTAAATTGATTTTGTGAGTAAATTTTAATGATAGATGCTGTATTTTTACACTAACATATAAATTGAAACTCAACTTCAGGTTACAAAAACTTAGACTGTACCTATTAAAATTACATATCAAACGTATCACTTAAAAAAAACACATAGAGATCAATTGAAAAATGATTGAACAAACTTTCATGGTGAAACGAAGGAATTTTTAAGCCTTTGTTTGAAAACAAATTCTTTTTAGTATTTTTTTTTATAACAAATTATTTATGGTTGTTTCCTCATTTTCTATAGTAAGATTCTCATCATTATGCTAAGATGAGCTTAGCTCAATGATAATTGACATGGTTTTCCTCCTTAAGAGCCGTTTGTTTCACGACCATCCAAGATTCCCATAAAGTGGATATCTAGATTACTTCGTTTGTTTTGCAGTATTGTAAGATGTACAAACATCTAAAGATTCTTGAGCGTCTTATGATGCCTGAATAGAAGGCATCTGGAGAGTTTTGGATGCCCTCCTAAAAGATGGAGTTTTTATTTTATTATATATATATATATATATATATATATATATATATGTATGTATGTATGTAAATCTTCATTAGCATTATATAATTAAAATAAATACTGTCAACTATATATATCATATATTTTTAGTTAGATCATAATTTTTATTATTTTTTAGCAATATATTTAAATTTAAATTTATATTAATATTTATTTTATACAAAATATTAAGTTATGATATATTATTTTGTTGAGAAAAATAACATATAAAAACAATATAAATTGTATTAGTTTTAAAAGAAATTCAAATTGATAAAAACAAATATGTTATATAAGTTCAAATTATATCAAATTAATTGTAAATTAATAATTAGTCGTAAGGGCATTTTTGGAATATTATGTAAATTTAAAACATTTTGAAGTAAAAATCGTACGAAACAAACAAAGTTATCAAAATACTTCCAGGTACCTGCAAAAATATTCCTACAAAATAAATATGGTAATCTAAAGATGTTGGACATCTATAATTCCTAATATATATAATTTCGGGCATCTAAGATTTTGGTTATCTACATTTTCAAAAAACAAACGGCCCCTAAAGGTTAAAGGTTTGATCTACCTTTCTCGCAATTGTTGTACTAAAAAAAAGATTCTCAAAGTTCTCAAAAAAACATTTGAATTCTTAATCATGTTTGTTTTTTCATAGTTATTTTTGTTTTGAAATTTGATTAAGAATTTCAATATTTCATTAATAAAAAGATGAAAATCATTGTAAAGATAATGTAAAAGAATAAGCATATTTTTCAAAAACCCAAAGACAAAAAAATGGAATAGTTATCATACAGAAGATATACAGATGACGAGATAATATAGGATGATGAAGTTAGGATATATTTTCCATCTCCATTTTCATTTGTATCCCTATCTCATTGTTATTTAATATCTAAATGATTCCTAAATTAAACTAAATTAACATAATATTTTCTAAAACAAGATACTAAAACTCGTTTCAATAGGTGTACCCATATATCTCATCTAAATTGACACATTCTATATAAATTATGCTCTAACCAAATAACACCACAAAGATGTATAATTAGTTAGCCAAACCAAAAGCCAAATGTAAGACACATAAAAATGTTACATATACATATATATGAGTGTGTATATTGTATGTTATACGAATGGTATAATAATAAGTCTTTAATTATGTACAGAAATCTTGATTAAAAAAATAACTTCAAATTAGACCCTTTAGAACTCTTATAACATCCTATTAATTATAATATATAATATGAAGTAAACCCTTAATGAAAAAAAAAAAATAAAAGAAGAGGTTTTGGTTTCACTTCCACAGCTCAATCTGACAAGTTGAAGTGGATGTGGGAGCATTTTCTGGAACCATAACTTCTTGCTTAGAAGCATTATTATTATTATTATTATTATTCTCTTGGCTGAGCTGAGAAGCAACATATTTATCAAACACACGCCAATCTGTGAGCTGATCTATTGTTTGTTCGTCGTTGTTGTTGTTGTCGTCGAACAAAAACAACAAGTTTTGGTCGGAAAGTTGTTGTTGTTGTATTTTTGCAGCTGATGGTTGGAAGTTGGAGGTTTGTAAGTTGATGTCTAGGGCAAAGGTGTTGGCTAACTTTTGGCCCTCCAAAAGTGGTAAGTGAAGGAAATGGTGGTCTTGGGGTACTTGAGCTTGTTGGTAGGGCAAATATTCTGCCTCCTTTTTGCATGGGAAGTTAGACATATGGTTAGGGAAATTGGAATGTGAGCTTTGGTTTGGAGAGTCTAGGTCGGGCATAAACGACCCCGGTTCCTCGTACCAACACGGTGATTCGTGTTCGTTCATTCGTCTTACTGTCGTTATTCTCTTCTTAAACACCCTGCAAACTACCCATCCTTCTTCCTGTACGTAAAATAAAGAAGAATGATACTTTATTAAGGCGTATGTAAGAAATATAAAAGACTATGAAGTAAACACAAATGTATTAAGAGCAACAAAGGAAGGGTTGTTGTCATTAGCAAAGAAAGCTGATTTTGATCTAGTGGACAAAGAAAATCATATTAAATGTAAATTGTTTGTGCTCCAACTTGTCTTCAAAGGAGTGAGTTATTATAGTCCACTCAACGTTTGAGTCTTCTATTGTAATGTTGAAGTTCCCAATTATTATAGGGGTAGTTTGCAAATATAGCTCTAGCTCAAAAATATTAGCAGATATGATATAATGTCAAAAGAATTGCAAATATAGCACAATTTAAAGCTAACTTCCAAGGAATCTATAAGTGATAGATCATATCACTAATAGATTTTGCTATATTTATAACTCTTTAAATCCATTGCTATACACTTAATTATTAGTCTTAAAATTGCTAGATATTGCAATTACTCGTAACACACACTTAGCTACAATAAAACTATTTGGAAACCCTCATTGTCCATAGTGTTTACTATTTTGTAATCATCCTCTCGCCTCATTTGTAACTCAGACTAAAATAGTTTGCACTCGCCTAAACATACTAAAATAGTATATACTTCAAACACAGACTTTTATAACCCACAAACTATAATATCCAACTCAACACCCCAAGCAAGCAAGCCATAAATGATTTTAAAATAGTTAAAATAATTTTGTTTCATATTTAAAATCACTCCAAAACACGCTTATAATCATTTCAAAATCAATCTTGATCGTACGAAAATCACATTTGAAAGTGTAAGAAAATCAAATTACATTTAATAATTTTGAATGATTAAAGAAATGTTTTCAGAATAGTGATTTTGAACATAAATAACTTTCAAAATCACTTTCAAACATGTCCTTATTCTCAATCGATTTTAGACTTTACCTGTGGAGTGGCATTTTCATCCGTTTCGAGTCTATACTCATGCATGATCCAATCGGACTTTTGGCCATTAGGAGCTCGACCTTTGTAAAAGACCAAGGTCTTTCTCATACCAATCAAATCATGTTTAGAATAAATTGCCTTGTCTCTGCCAGTTGCTTTCCAAAATCCAGCTGCAGTTGCCCTATTTGTTCTAGTTCCTGTTGGATATTTCTTGTCCTTATGGCTGAAAAAGTACCATTCATTTTGATCCTCTGTTCCAAGACTACATATCTCTATATTCAACATCAAATAGTTAATAATTGTTACCAAGTAATTAATTCTAAGGTAAAAAGAATTGATATAATTTAATTTACCTTGGAGATCCCATGGTTCAATCTTGTAAAGGTCTACATCTTTAATGACATCCAATTCAATCCTTCTTGAACAAATCTTTTTTCTAAGGTAATAATCCACAAGTTCTTCATCCGTTGGGTGGAATCGAAATCCAGGAGGAACTTGTAAAAATGTGTTCATTGTATGATGTTAATCCTGAAATTTTCATTTTTTACAGTGTCAAAATATTTATATTTGCCTTTAATTAAGTTATTATTATTATTATTGTAGGATTGATTTCATACACACATGTGACATGGAAGAATTGAATGAGATTATGAGTTCAAATTTCCAATAATAATGTTTTTGCTCTAAGGAATCAAATTGAACCAATTGTAAAAAAGAAAAAGAAGGAATTAAAATTTCCAATGGTGTTATTGCTCTAAAATGTTTTAAATTTTATGTTATTTTACTATATATGTTTTGAATTTTCTTCTAATATCTATGAGTTAAATATCTATTATGACACAATATAGTGATCAACAAATAATTAGAGAAGAAGAAGACAGCAGAAAATCTACAACCAAGGAAAAATTAGCATGGATCATTGGAGGAAGTAGGGCAAGAGATAACATGTATAATTCATAATTAGCAACAACATTATACCTATAATTTTAAGATAAGGTTTTTGTCTGTTATGAGGATATATATAACAACAACATCAATGTTTTGAAAAATAATCTTTAAAAAAAGCATTTTAAACAAATACTAGAGGTATGACACATTAATTTTAAGAGACACACAGCCTAAGATTGAATCAAATTATAAGCAACATTTGAATTAATATATATTAATTTTTCATTAATGGGAAATGGGGGGAAAAAACCCATTTAGGAGAAGAGAATGTGTCATCCACACACATACCCACTGCTATCATTAAAGTAAAGTGTAATCATGGAAATTCATCTTATTGCTAAAAAAAAAAAGTTTTAGGTGATGATCTAAATGATTTGTCTTGGCTGCCAATCAATCATCAAAAAAACAAAAACATTTCTAGGAATCTTGTCTAACATTTGTTTAGGAAAAAAAAAAATCTTCCAAAAACAAAATCAAATAAAATGTTAACAAAAATTGAAGTGTGAATTGACTTTGATGTCATTCAAAAAGTCAATCAGTACATAGATTTTAACCCCCCCAAAAAAAGGGTTGGAAATCAATAATACCCAGAAGACAAAAAGATGGTTATTTAAAAAAATAAGAGAGAAAATAGAGAGAGGGCTCACAAGGTAATAAGCAAAAAGAAGAAAAGATCTTAGCTTTTTGGTGATAAATTAACCCTCAGAGATGAAGAATACAACCCTAGCTTTTGTTTCTGCAATGAAAGACAGAGATTGTTAAGTATCGAAGAACAAGAAACCCTAAATCCGACAAGGAAAAAACAAAAAACAAAAACACACAGAGAGATGTTCTAGGGAATTGATTCGATGGCGGTGGCGGTTGGTGTTTGTTGATGGATCAGATCTCTGTGAGAGCGGAAGTAGCGTAGGGTAGGGTTGTTTATATATATAGAAAGTGATTAAGAATATTTTCCCATAAAAAGAGATGAGAGAGCTGAATTGGTGGTGAAGGCTGAAAAGAAAGCTGAAAAAGACCCAAGTGAGAGACAGAGAGAGAGGGGAAAAAAAAATATGAAGGAATGAAATTTATTTAAAGGAGTTTTTGTATTGAAGAGAGAAAGATAGAAAGAGTAAGCAAATTGGAAGGTGTTATAGGAAGTCAGGAGAAAACTTTGCCATGAGACAACCTCTTTTTAAAATGGGATTTTATTTATTTATTTAAAAGTTAAGTTGAGAACTTGAGTTTAGTTCTCATTGGTTGGATGTATGAGAGATCATCTATAGACATGTTTGGGAGTGATTTTTTTTACAAGATATAAAAGTAACGCGTCAGTGATGCGAGAAACGTACAGGTGATAGGTTAGAGGAAAACTTTCCAATTTAAAGTTATAGAGGAAGCATCGAAGTTTATAAAAGAGCTTAGTATTTTTTTTTATCACGAAGTAGCAAAGGTGGTGTTATCTTCCCAAAGGCAGGAGGGAGTTTTTTCCTCTTCCTTATCGAGCCTATTGTTCCGACTCTCCTACTAGATGAACCACAAGCTTGCATCATAAAATTACTCCATATACTATGAAGAATTTGCATTTTTTCGAACTCAGAGAAAGATCTTTATAGATTTCACCATGAAAAGACCAAACTTAGATTCCTCTAATGATGGAGTGATCCGATCTCTAGTAGTATGACTTCACATTTCTCGTTCTCTATCCAATAAAGGCCTTTGAGGAAGGAGAAACCATTTCACAAAGCTCATTCCAAGCATCCCTTAAGGTCATTTAGAAGTGATTTTGAAAATTTTTAAATAACTTTTGTCATGTTCAAAACCACTCCAAAATACGTCTTTTAATCACTCAAAATTAATATAATATTAATTTTATATTTTAAATGTAATTTTCAAATCACCAAAGTTAGTTTTGAATGATTAAAAACATGTCTCAAAGATATTTTGAAAACGACAAACATAATTTTAACCATTTCAAAATTACTCTCAAATATACATGTCTTATATCTCTATTCTTTCCAAATTTATAATATTATATTAATATTATCTTTGACCTTTCATGTGACTTGTCATCCTAATCATTTCATCCCTCAAATCTTACTTAAACTTTAACAAATTTCTACTCCTCATTTAGCTTGTTAAGATATCATATAAATCTTCAATCAAAATATTAGAGGTTCGAATCTACTCTCTAAAAAAAATAGAGAATGATGGCCCCAAAAATGGCCCAAATAATGTTGATATCTAGTCCCTACCATTTTTCCCCCACCATCTTCTTTGAGTCTCCAACTGCAATGAAACATAGAGAAATATGGTGTGATGATGATGGCGGTGGTGAAGGGAGAGATGAGAGGCTCATTTGCCATTGGCTGTTGATCTGTTCCTATGAAGTTTCATTGGCTTTTAAGGTGGTCTCATTACTTTGTCTTCCTCATAGCTTTCTACTTTCAAATTATGAGTGCTATTGCCCTCTTTCAATTATGTCTCATCACTACAAAATATCTTCCAACCACATTTACATTTTCAGTTACAAGCTATCATCATTCATTCTATATATCATATTCAACTTTCTTTTATTATGCAAATTAACCGTCATCGTTTAAATTATCATAAATAAAATCTTAATTCTTAGATGAAATGTCAACCTAAGTGTAGAATTCAACTGGTTAAAATATGTATTCATGATATATCTAACCACGATCGATCAAAAGATTAGATCGGACTTTTCAAATATCCCATCTTCATACGTTGAATTAAAAAAATAGCATAAGAAAAGATAACTAAAGATCAGCTAATTAGCTGATATTCTTGTTTTTAGGGTTTGTCTAAGACCATTTCCTTTGCTCTTTTTCCTTTAATTTCTTGTTCAAAAAAAAAAAAAAAAAAAAAAAAAACTTTTCACCATCTCCTTTGCTCATAGGCATATATGCTTTAGAACAAAACTTCCCACTTAATTTGGACTATGTTCTTTATTTCTTTATCTCTTTCTTTTTTAAGCAAATGAAACGACTAAGACTTTCTATACCAACTATGCCTGTGTTTCACCTTGCATTTTATTCAAAACTCCAAAATTATTCCATAAATGAAATCTTCAAGAATCCAATCTAGAACAAAATATGAATTTAATTTAGAGCATGTTTGGTTATTCTCATTTTATGTTTCTATCTTTTTTTTTTTAATAAATCAATAACAATTATTTCTTTTTTTTTTTTTTAGTAAAATTATAGAAATGTGTCTGATAATCATTTATTATTTTTTCCTAAAATTTTAATTTAAAAATATGAAACTGAATTTTATATTAATGTAAAAAAAATTAAATATTCTAAAATTTTATATTATTTGCTTTTAAATATTTGTTATGCATTTTATAAGCCAATAATGAAAAAAACAATTATTTTATTTATGTTTGGAAAAAAAACTTAGAATTTTTTGTTGTTTGTAAATGTTCTCCACACGATGAAAATGAGAAACCAAAACTAGCACCATAATTAACATGTCTTTTGTTAGAGATTTGTTTAGTTGGCTTTATAATTTTTCTAAGGCAGTGGTTTTTACAGTTGTCTCAAATAAAGTTTTAACATCTGTTTGTGACATCAGAATATTTTTCTGCAGGATATTTTCAGACGAGAAAAATATTCTATTGTGTAAGTTCTTATCCGACTATAAATATTTTTCTTATCTAAAAATATCCTATGTAACATCTCGTCTGATATTTTCCTTTATTGAAGCGCGACCTTCCTAATCTAAATGGGGATTTGTTTCTTTTCTTGAATTCAATTTCTTAAAGAGATTTATGTTGAATATTTAAGATTACCGCTTCTGTTAATCAAGCAAGATGTTCTGTTTTATAGTCATTTTTGTGCAACATTGTGTTCTTGCTTGTTGCTCACTATTTCACTGTGCAAGTTCTTCATCCGTTGAAGTGCAACACTTTGAAGTAAATCACAGTCTTAGGGGGAATTTAAGCAATTGCTGCTAGAGAAGAGATTCTTAGTCTTAGGAGGAGCCTAAAATTCAGTTTCGGAGAAGGAGTTCTCCATCTTAGGGGGATCCTAAGATTTATTAGTGAAGGGAATTCGCTGACTAAGGGAAAGATATCTCAGTGAGAGGAGTTTCACACACTATCGAAAGTCGAAGTGTCTAACACTAATATTATCAAACTTAGGGGGAGCCTAAGTACACTTGAGAGAAAGTTTCACATCTAGGGGGAGCCTAGGTGGTTAGTGAGTTGAGCTCTACGTGAGTCACTGTAGTAATTGTGTATTACAAATAAATACTATGTTGTAACTAATTAACTCTTTAATATTAGTGGATTATCTTTCCTAGGCACACTACCCTTAGACGTAGGTGGATTATAACCGAACTGAGTTGCCAACTTCTATGTGCCTTTACTTGTTTACTTATTGTTAGTATTTTTATTATTATAGTGTTTTTCAGTAACTACTACAATTTTGGCCTTTCTTAACATACAAAATTTTTGTTTTCTTGATGCTCATGGCAAAAGACCATAAAAAATACCTTTCTTGACACAATAACCTTTGATATTCAACTTGTCGTACATGCATGTCAAGAAAAATATATTTCTTGATACAAAAATACGTAAGTTTCATCAAAAAGATAAATTCTCGATTTTTGAATTCGTTGATGGGCAAAACCCATCAAGAAAACTTATTTCTTGATGGGTAATGGCCATCAAGAAAAAAAACATTACTTCACGGGACCGAAACATCAACGAATCTAACCATGAAAACAAATATTAAATTCATGCGGGATTTAGATCTTTGGCACACGAATGTCGTTTTTCTTGATGGGCAATGTCCATCAAAGATATTTTATCAGATAAAATATGGATTTCTAAAGAAACAAGAGTGAGGTACACAATATCTTCAATACTTGATATGGTGTTGGTAAAATATGATAGTTTTAAATTAAAGAAGTTGCAAGAATCGATTTTCAGTGCCCAAAAGATTACCTATTGATCGTCATATCCTATCGTATATTTCTAAAAAAATTCCTCCAAAAAATTAAGGATAAAGTTTTTACATAAATTAGTAACAAGATTCAAATTAGTAACTTAGAGGTGTTTGTTTCAAAGGTTGGGATTGGATGGGTTAGACATCCTAAGCCCTATCTTTATTTTGGACAGTGATCTAGGAAACTTTGGCTTCTTACATCATTTTCCCATGGATTTGATTAGTAAATACTGTTCAAACCAATGGGTTATTTTTTTATTTTCTAATTTAATCTAGGAAGTTCGCTGACAAACTTTTGGACACCTCCTCTGGTGACCGCCGCTGGCCAACTTTGACCGCCACATCCGATGAACATTGTCGGTCAACATCTGGCAGCCACCTTCGACGACCATTGCTGGCCAACATCCGGCCACCAACTTAGGTGATTCTTTTTTAAATCATTCTAAAGAGACCCTTAGTTTAATTACAATAATATATTTTTTTAAAAAAATACACTTTCTCTTTCTTCAAATTTTTTTTGGAGTTTTTTTTAATAATTATTATTATTAGATTATCTTTTTGAATTCTCTCTCTTCCCTTCTTTGTTTAAAATTAATGTTTCCTTTATTTTAGGAGATTTCGTTTATTTTCTATTTTTCCTAGTTGAAAATCGATCACCTATCTATTGAGATCTAAGTATATGTTGAATATACTAGTAATATAGTGGAAAATATATATATTCATCGCATATACCATGATTTGTATTTAAAAATATACAAAAAAAAATGTAAATATACATCATATACAAATGTGTTGTTTTTAAATATAGAAAAATAAACCAAAATATTTACAAAATATAACAAAATTTTAGAACTATCAAATGATAGACATTGATAGACACTGATAGACTTCTATAAGTGTCTATCAGTGTCTATCAACGTCTATCATTGATAGTTCTAAAATTTTGCTATATGTTGTAAATATTTTCAACAGTTTTACCATTTGAAATAATTTTCCTATACAAATTGTATTATTCATGCACTTATTAAATATACACTGATTTATTTATAGAAAAATCAAATATATAGTGCTATATATATTAAATATACCTTGTTTTCTCATTCCAAGCTTCTTGTCGATTCTTGCTTTCATTTATTAGGGCAACCATTTTTGGATTTTTGTAGATATTTTTCTTACTTGTATAGGTTCTGAAAAGAAAACTTTTTGGAATGTTCAAAATGACAAGAAACTTCCATTACACGTTGAGAGCTAAAAAAGTAAATTGGACCATATTTTTATGTAAAATAATAGCTCATTAGACTATAATTATATAATTAGGTATATTTGTTTAGGCTATATGTATAGAAAGCCCTGATTTAATTTAACATTTTCATTCTTTTTATCCATTGGTCAATTTAACTAGCTCGAGGATTTAGAATTATTTTTTAAACGTAAAGGATTAAAATGTTGGTAATAACTTAGCGCTAAACAAAAATTAAAACTCAAACTTTATTATTTTTTTTCCTCAAATGTAATTTGATAAAAAGAAATTATAATTTTTTAACAATTGAATTTAAGACTAAACGTTAGTTTATTTCAATTTGAAGTTAGCACGTTGCGGTAAAAAAATGATCATTTTCAAATTAGTTAAAGTGACAAAAGTCTTTGAAGTTTTATCTGAAAACCTAGTAAAATCAAAATGCCAAATTATTAAAATAATAAATTAAATAAATTATAAATTTAGTCACATCTCTGTTTCAATTTTATTTAAAAAAACAAATATTCTTTTAAATTTTTTAGTTTATTTTAAACTTAACTGTATCAAAGTTGAACTAATCTAAAATCTAACCACTGATTAAATACTAGAAAACATTTCACAAACACAAGATTTATAAATAGCCTACACTTCAAATACGGGCTCCTTAAATCCAGACTTCAAATCTGCACTCTGAATATAGTTTTCTTAGACTTAGGCAGGCTACCTAAACCTCCCAGCTTAATTGAGGCTTAACATTTCCATGCTTAAGATTTCAAACTTGACCACCCCGTTTAAGTTAAGGGTGACTTCCTTATATTAGTATAATGTGGGTTTCACATAGGTTTGCTTTTTTAGGAATGACTATATATTGATTAATTTATCCATGGACTGACTATCGTTCAGTTGTGATAGTCACTTATATGTTTTGCTTTTTTAGGAATGACTTATATATGTTGATTAATTTAGCTATTGATTGACTATCCTGCAGTTATTGTAGTCACTTATATACTTAACTTTTTTAGGAATGACTTATATAGTTCGATTAATTTAGCTATGGATCCATCAGTTATGGTAGTCACTCAGATGATTTCCTTTTTTATGAAACGTTAATTCTTCTTGCTATGTAATATATTTCAATCCCGTTAAATGTACCATTGAAATTTAATTATATATGCTTTTACATGTTTATGGGTAGGTTAATTGTATTATGTTGATAACTTTAGGAGTGGAATAACTATCTTGCAGTTATGGTTGATAATTTTAGGAGTGGAATAACTATCCTAAAGTTATGGTAGTCACTTATATGTTTAGAGGTGGCTTAAGTGTATTATGTCGTTAACTTTAGAAGTGGTATGACTATCCTCATTTAAAGTTAAGGTGAAGACTAGGGTCAATACGTAAGTATCTAATAGTTATTTCACATTATGTATATTATGTAAACATTACGATATCTTGTGTGTTTGTTTTTTTAAGGCCATAAGATTGTTTTATTCTCGGACAAATTTGAGACTCAACCTCTTAGTTGGGTCTCTATTCAGGTAAGCATTTTAATTTTGATTAAATGATAATATACATTTGATTAAAATATTTGTTTTTTTATAACGTTGGTTAAAATATATGTATACATATAGTGTGTTTAACAACTAGGTAGTACGAAGTGTGAGTACTATATTATGAAGTTTATGCATGACATAGTAAAACATAAGAGCAGAATAATTAAAAATGTTGTTTGCATTTTCTTAGATTATCTTCTTTAATTATAATATTTACACTTACTATAATTTTTTTAATAAATTAATTTACTTGTTTGTTTGCAATTGACGAGATAAATACCTTACAATAAATTGGAATTCGATACAGTGAGAGTTGAGTATTATGACTTTATAGGATGCTAGGTTTGATGGATTTTTGTTATATGGTACCTCAATTATTTAGTATATATGGAATATGATATGAAATACGATGCCAATTTTGATAGGGTTAGGTATTATATGATCAGATTTTTAGATAGTGATTGTTTGTAGAAACGTTGTTTTATTGGTTGATTAATGAAAATTATTTGGTTGATTTGTTGTAGTAAGTTTATTAAATATGTTACTTATTTCAATGAGGTGGTCTAATGAAATGAATTTAGATATGTTATTGAAAATTTGGCGTTGTGTATAGTTGGTAGATTGCAAGATATCTGTGTAGTTATTGGTGTTGAATGAGTTGTGTAGTTGTTGATCTAGTTTTGTAATGGTTGGTATTAGGAAGAATGATACACTTTATAATTAAAGTAGTTGCGTTTACAAAAGTTGATTGAAGTTGTTGTTTTCTAGGAATTGTTTAAAGTTGTTGGTTTGTAGTTGTGCTACAAATTTTATGTAAGTGATTTGGTGTATTTTCTTGTTTGTGTAAAAAGTAAAGATTAGATACAATGAGTGTAAATACAAATTTAAGATCAAAAGCTTGATTGGGGTCTATTACAAGTTAGATATGAGGGGTCCCAATGACCTTGATTTTTTTTTCAAATTGATATAGTTGACGGCAAAAAAAACTTCAATAAAAGTGTATAGTTGACGCTTAAAAACCGCCAATAAAAATATTTTCTTGACATGCATAAAAGTAAAAAAAAAAAAAATGGTTTTCTCAACATTCTTAAAAAATAGTTGATGGACAAAAAATATTAATATTACCTTACTTTGAAGTTCAAAACGTATCAACAAAACTGTTTTTCTTGACATTTTTTCTATATAATTGATGGGCAAAAAATGTCAAAGTACCTTTTTTTTATGACCAAAAATGTTGAGAGAGCTTTTTATGACATTTTTTTTTATCATCAAGAAATTTTTTTTGATGGTTAGGCTTTCTTGATGTTTTTTGGCCATCAAAGTAGACATTTTTTTTTTTACATTTTTTGTCCATCAACGAAGACAAACTTATAATAATGAGTGTTTTCCATTTAACATTCGATTTTCGAGTGGGGAATCATCCTATTACTTTTTCATGTTTTTATTTCTCAAAAATAGAAATAGAAAACAGGAAATGAAAAATAAAAATATAGCCAAATAGAAAACATATCATGATTGGATTAAATCAGGTAGCATAATGTCTTTGGTCTGTGAGAAACTCTGCAGTTCATATTTATACGAGAGCAATACTAAGTTAGGTGATCATTTGAAAAATTTCATAGTGTATTCCTTCTTAAAATATAGTTAAAATTTTTATCATGTTTTTATGGATTTGCTCACATTTCTTTTTTATATGTAATTCATTTTCAAAAACTTTCTAACAATCCTAGCATGATGTGAAAACTAAAAGTTAAAAAAAAAAAAAATTGAGAATATGTTTTTATTTTTAAAATTTGATTACAAATTTAAGTACATCTTTCAAAACGTAAAAAAAAATATAAATAAACCTGCTAAATTAACCCCCCCCCCCCAAAAAAAATAATAATAATAAATCATGAGTTTACATTATAAACTATCATATGGGACTATTATATCGAGGATGATTTAGAATATTGAATAAGTTAATTAAGATTTTTGAGATGTCTCATTGATCTCCCAATTAGAAAAGAGATTTTAAGCAACCATAAAAATAATGTTGACATAAAACATTGGTTTAGAAAATTAAGAGATAATTAACATTTAATATTTTCTCCAAAATTAAATATGTGATATTATAAAAGTGCAACATAACTTAATTTGTGTTGTCATAGTTTTAGCATTTTTCATTGAAAGTGTGTTTAACGTGCAGAGTTAATAATATATATATATATCTTCTATCTAGAAAAAATAATTATTATTTATTAATATACTATAAAATTATTTATAAACTTGATATTCAATATCCGTGTCGTATATATATTTTTAGTAATTTAAAAAATCAATTTATAAAAAAATTCATACAACACATTTTTATTGCAATCTAGGTTGCACCTAGATTTTTCGCATAAAAAACAATTAATTTTTTAAGACTATTTTCATTTCGATATTTCTATTGATTTGTTTTAGTCTGCGTTAATAAATAATATTCATTTTTAAAACCATTATAATTGTTATCTAACTTGTGAATAAACTACTCTCGAGTAATTCATAATAGTTTTAAGCTTTATGTGTAAACTATACGATAATATTTTTAAAATATAAAATATATGTCGTGGAAATAGTTAAGGGACACTTTTGAAAGAGAATTCAAATTATATTTTACGTTTTTTGATTTATTGAGCTCAACAAATATATGTTTAACAGATAATTTAGATTCTATTTTTGAAAACTGTAATTGGATTATATGATCCAAATAGTGCACCTTCTAAAAACAACATTTTTATGTCTCTTTTTATCTAGATTTTAAATTTTAAATTTTAAAATACAGAACTATATCAGATAAATATTAAAAATATTTAAAAATACGATAAACTCAATCCATTTTTTAAAAAATATAGTATGTATTATGTAATGTATTAAATTATATAATAGTACAAAATAATGATTAATATAAATTTCTTTTAACATAAATCATTCATAAATAAATTAGTAATAGTTTATTGTCAACTAAATATTAGTAGATAACTACTACTAGTCTTATAATTTATAAATATATTGTGTCAAACACATTTTAAACAATTTTCTAAATTAGAATCAATTTCTAAATATGCTATCAAACATATATACGAAAACATGAAATACAACTCTTTTTATTAAATCACTTATTTTCAATTTTCTGTTTTCAAATTCTTTACCAATTATGTAACGACCCGACCCCCTAAGATTTAGGTAAGGTCGTTACTAAAATAAATGCATGCACAAAATTTAAAACGACGCTTAGTTTATTTGAAATAAATGCCGCCTAAACAAGAGAAGTTCAAAAGACATTTATTAAATGCAATTGTTAAAACAATAATAGGGTACCCAAATTCTTAAAGACTAACAAAAGTATATAAAAGAGATAATCCTTATAAATAAATTTCAAATAATAAAACTAAATATTAAGAGGAAAATAAGGACTCAAATTTTAAGATGCGGAAGCGAAAAAGTCTAGTCCCAGTGACACGATCACGAATTTCGCTGCGCCATCGCCAGTATATCTTTACCTTTTCCTGAAACATCAACATAAGAAAGAATGAGTATGAAATACTCAGTAAGTAATCCCACCACTAGGGTTAGGCTAGGCATCTATGTCCTCTAGATACCCACATATGGCACATAAATATATGGAACAAACAAGAGACTGAGTCCTATCCTATTGTAATTAAGTATGCCCATAAAACTGGTGAATCTCAAAGGAAACACAAAACTGGTGAATCCCGAAGGAAACACAAACTGGCTGAATCTCGAAAGAAACACAAAACTGGTGAATCCCGAAGGAAACACAAACTGGTGAGCATCTAACTAATCAATGAGGATATTCGCACAGTCTCAACGTTCTAAGAATCAACATTGTACAATTCTAAAACATACATGAAAATTCTTGATACCATGGCTCCATCACATAAACATGATTATTAACAACATATTATACTACATTCATGTATACCTTACATCATAATTCCACAACATGCAAGTATGCCTCAACACCAGCAGATCAGACATCGACATATGAAAACACATACTATCGCATACTAACGATCAAGTACTCAGGTGTGTATGTAAACAAATCAGAACTCATGCCAGAACATACTTTGATTCAGGTCATACTGTCAATCAACATGCTAACATTTACCATAACATACACTAATCACACTAGCATACAACTAAAGCCTGGCCCGTGGGCAGTTTCAGTGGTAAGATTATTTACTTTAATCGAAATTCCACAGATAAACTCCGACAACCAAACGATGACTGTGGTTTGAAGTAACACCCTAATATACGAATACAACCATTAAATTCAGTCCAATAATAATTGCGACACCTCATATTCAAAACCACAATACCCAAAAGCTTACCCAAAGAACTTGATCAACAACCACTCCAAAATCTCCTTCTAACAGATTTTAAATCCCAATAGACGACAACTTGAAACCTTAAAGATACAAGGGTTAAGTCAAACTTAATTCAGTAATCAAAGTGTGCCCACAAACCAACAATAAGGACTATAACTCTTACCAAAACTCTTGTCGAACGATCTTGAATCTGCTGGACAGTCGCTGTTGTAATTTTTCAAGCTCAAATCTAAAATCAAAAGAATGCGGCTAATTTAATCTTTAATCCAACTTAGTGGGCATCCAAAATCTTTCAAGAAACCCAACCACAAAATAGATCTTACTAAAATCTAAGAGTCCGATGAAGACCCACGCAACAGAACATAGGCAGCATGACGATGGACGGTGGAGAAACTGGCTGGAGGCGGTAGGGGCTCAAGTTGCTGGGAGACAGTGACGGTGTGCGGTAGTCAGGGGCTGGTGTGGCGGCGGCGATGGGCGGTGGTCAAAAGCTGGAGCGGCGGCGGTGCGACGAGTCTAGCTCGTGCGGCGAAGGGAGGTAGTAAGGGAGGCGAGGCGGATCTGGGTAGTGAGGGAGGGCTCGACATGAAGGTTGGAGGAAAAAATTCTGGGGAAGGGGAAGTTGTGCGTGGGGAGGAAGATGGGGTTTTCTTTTTATTTTAAAATAATAATAATAATAAAGGAAAATAGTATAATTATAATTAAATCATTTCCTTATTCCACTTTATACTATTTAATTCTTTTCCATTTCCAAAGAAAATTAATTCCTGCCATTAATTTTCAACTTGAATTTCAAAACTGAATAATTTTCACGCCAACACTTAAATTCTCACACTTATACTTCAAATCCAAAATTCCAAACATGCCCTTCAGCCAAGGACAATTACTAAATTTCCAACTCATAAAGTTACTGAAAATTACAATATTATTAAATAAAATAAAATAAAAAATGTTGGATGTTACATTCTTCCCCCTTCAAAAAACTTTCGTCCTAGAAAGTTCATCCTTGAAAAAGCTCCGGGTATTGGGCCTTCATCTTATCCTCTCACTCCCAGGTGGCTTCCTTGACTTGGTGGTTCTGCCACAGAACTTTCACAAAAGTAATTTTCCAGCGACATAATGTGTTTACCTCTCTGGCGAGGATCTCTATGGGATTCTCCTTGTAGCTCAAGTTGTCATTCAACTATAAGGGCTCGTAGTCAACTACATGGGACGGGTCTGTCACATACTTCCTTAGCATCGAAACATGGAAGACATTATGAACTGAAGACAACGCTGGGGGCAAGGCCAAACGGTAAGCTACAGGGCCAACTCGTTCTAGGACCTCGAAAGGTCCAATGAATCTTGGACTCAACTTTCCTTTCCTGCCAAACCTTAGAATACCTTTCATGGGTGCCACCTTTAAGAATAATTTCACCCCATTCTTAAATTCCAGGTCCTCATGTCTTACATCGGCATAGCTCTTCTGTCTGCTCTGGGTTGTCTGCATACGAGCCCTGATCTTCTGTATTACCTCATTCGTGGTCTGCACCAATTCAGGTCCTAATAATATCCTCTTTCCTACCTCATCCCAACACATAGGGGACCTGCAACTTTTCCCATATAGGGCCTCAAAGGGTGACATCCCAATAGTGGACTGGTAGCTGTTATTATATGCAAACTCCATTAAGTGCAAGTAAGCATCCCAGCTTCTTGAAAACTCTATGGCACAGGCACGCAACATGTCTTCCAATATCTGATTCAATCTCTCTGTTTGCCTATCAGTCTGAGGGTGGAACGCTGTATTGAAGTTTAACCGGGTCCCAAAGCCGCCTGGAGACTCTTCCAGAAGTTAGACGTGAAATGAGGGTCTCTGTCCGACACAATAGACACAGGCACTCCATGCAATCTTACCACTTCCTTCATGTATATCCGTGCCCACTTATTCACTGAAAAGGTGGACTTTGTAGGTATGAAATGTGCTAGCTTCGTGTCTGTCTACAACGACCCATA
Organism: Benincasa hispida; assembly: GCF_027475165.1. Classification (NCBI taxonomy): domain Eukaryota; kingdom Viridiplantae; phylum Streptophyta; class Magnoliopsida; order Cucurbitales; family Cucurbitaceae; genus Benincasa; species Benincasa hispida. The sequence continues at coordinate 27,761,958 of NC_143478.1, forward strand.
TCACAGTGAAACCTTTAACTATCCGAGGCAACCCCACGATGAAGTCCATAGATACATGCTCCCACTTCCATTTTGGTACATTTAATGGTTGTAACAAGCCTACTGGCCTCTGCCTCGGGGCTTTCACCTGCTGACACACCAAACACTTACTGACGAACTCCAAAACCTCTCTTTTCATATCATTCCACCAATAGTAACACTTCAGATTTTGATACATCTTGGTGCTATAGGGGTGGATCGAGAATAGGGAACTATGAGCCTCTGACAACAACTCATTCTTAATGTCACTAACCGCTGGCACGCACAGACGCCCTTGATAAAGGAGGCCACCTTCTGCTGACACTGAGAATTCGCTATCCTGGCCTGACTCCACTCTACGAACTCTCTCCTCTAGATAAGGGTCGTCTCGTTGCGCATCAATAATCTTCTGCCTTAGGTTTGATTTCACCGACAACTGTGCTAACTATGCCGTGACCTTCCCCACGACTACTGCAATCTCTTCCCTCTCCAGTTTCCTACATAGGTGAGTCTGTCTGGTAATGAGAGCTGCGGAATGGGCCACTTTTCTGCTTAAAGCATCAGCCACTATGTTTGCTTTTCCTGCGTGGTACAAAATTTCACGGTCATAATCCTTTACTAGCTCCAACCACCTTCTTTACCTCATGTTTAACTCCTTCTGAGTGAAAAAGTACTTCAAACTCTTGTGGTCGGTGAAGATCTGTATCTTTTCTCCATACAAGTAATGTCTCCAGATCTTGAGAGCAAAAACCACCGCTATTAACTCCAAGTCATGCGTGGGATAATTCTGTTCGTGCTTCTTCAGCTGACGTGAAGCATAAGCAACTATTCCACACTGCTGCATCAATACGCATCCCAACCCCTTCTTGGATGCATCATTGAAAATGACGAAACCATCTGATCCGTCCAGTATTGTAAGAACTGGGGCTGAAACCAGGCTCTGCTTGAGGTCCTGGAAACTTTTTTCACAAGCCTCATTCCAAACAAATGTTGCCCTCTTCTAGGTCAACTTAGTTAATGGGGCGGCTATGCGAAAGAAGTCCTTCACAAATCGTTTGTAGTATCTTGCTAACCCCAGGAAACTACGCACCTCACTAACCGTGGTTGGACGAGCCTAACCCGTAACTGCCTCCACCTTTGCAGGATCCACAGAGACACCTTCCTTGGATACCACATGCCCTAGAAAAGACACCTGCTTCAACCAAAATTCACATTTAGAAAACTTAGCATATATCTTATTGGCCCTCAATTTCTCCAAAACTTTCTGCAAATGCTCCTCATGCTCGGCCTCTGTCTTGGAATAAATCAAAATATCATCAATAAAAACAATCATGAAGGTGTCGAGGAATTCCTTGGACTCCCTATTCATCAGATCCATAAACACTGCTGGTGCATTCGTTAGACCGATTGACATCACTATGAACTCATAATGTTCATACCTCGAACAAAAGGCTGTCTTGGGTATGTCACTGTCCTTTATCCTCAGCTGGTGGTACCCTGACTGGAGGTCAATCTTAGAGAATACTGTAGCTCCCTGTAACTGGTCAAACAAATCATCGATCCTGGGAAGGGGATATTTGTTCTTGACGGTCACATTGTTCAACTCTCTGTAATCAATGTACAGACGTAATGATCCATCCTTCTTTTTCACAAACAAAACAGGTGCACCCCATGGTGACATGCTAGGGCAAATGAAACCCTTGTCCAACAACTCCTGCAATTGGACCTTCAGTTCCTTTAACTCTACCGGAGTCGTCCTGTATGGAGCCCTCGAAATAGGGGTTGTGTCTGGCTCCAATTCAATGGCATCTATCTCCCACTACGGGGGCAGTCCGAGAAGATCTTCTGGAAACACATATGGAAAATCCCTCACTACTGGCTTCGAAGTCAAGGTAACTTCATTCTCCCTGGTGTCCATCACACTGGTCATAAAGCCCCAGGCACCATGGTCGAATAGCCTATTAGCCTTCAATGCGGATATCACTTTGGGTAGGACTACGGTCCCAACCCCTTTAAACTTAAAACTGGCTCCTGTAGAAGGGTTAAAGATAGTCTCCTTACGAGAGCAATCTATGCTGGCATGGTTAACAACTAAACAATCCATGCCTAATATAACATCAAAATCGCGCATATCTAAAATTATCAAGGTTACATCTAATGTGCGATTGGCTATCTCTACCGACATGCTTTCATCTTTTATGTAGCTAACATGATCTCTCCCGATGGAGTGGAAATAGACAATATAAATGGCAACGGTTCTGAGTCTAATATGGCATGTCTCACAAATACAGCAGATGGCACATAAACACATGTCCTCTAGATACCCGAATATGGCACATAAACATATGGAACAAACAAGAGACTGAGTCCTATCCTATTGTAGTTAAGTATGCCCACAAAACTGGTGAGTCCCGAAGGAAACACAAAACTGGTGAATCCCAAAGGAAACAAAAAACGGGTGAATCCCGAAGGAAACACAAACTGGTGAATCCCGAAGGAAACATAAAACTGGTGAATCTCGAAGGAAACACAAAACTGGTGAATCCCGAAGGAAACACAAACTGGTGAATCCCGAAGGAAACATAAAACTGGTGAATCTCGAAGGAAACACAAAACTGGTGAATCCCGAAGGAAACACAAAACTGGTGAATCCCGAAGGAAACACAAACTGGTGAGCATCTAACTAATCAATGAGGATATTCGCACAGTCTCAACATTCTAAGAATCAACAATGTACAATTCTAAAACACACATGAAAATCCTTGATACCATGGCTCCATCACATACACATGATTATTAACAACATATTATACCACATTCATGTATACCTTACATCATAATTCTACAACATTCAAGTATGCCTCAACACCAGCAGATCAGACATTGACATATGAAAACACATACTATCGCATACTAACGATCAAATACTTAGATGTGTATGTAAACAAATCAAAACTCGTGCCAGAACATACTTTGATTCAGGTCATACTGTCAATCAACATGCTAACATTTACCATAACATACACTCATCACGCTAGCATATAACTAAAGCCTGGCCCGTGGGCAGTTCCAGTGGTAAGATTACTTATCTTAATCAAAATTCCACAGATAACCTCCGACAACCAAATGATGACCGTGGTTTGAAGTAACGACCCTAACATATGAATACAACCATTAAATTTCAGTCCAATAATAATTGCAACACCTTAGATTCAAAACCACAATACCCAAATGTTAGACATATTTAAATAATAATATGTTTAATTAAAGTATGTGCTATGTATATGGATTAATAATTTATCACATTGGGTTATTTTATTAGATTGGGCCCTATTATGTGATCTAATTAATTAAGGCCCTAGATTCCTTATTGAGTATGGACTTAATGGGTAGAAGCACATTCCTAGTTAATTAGGGTTTAATGGGAACCCTAATTGAACTAGTATATAAAGAGATCTTAGGCTATGGTCCCCAACATACCAAAGCAATAAGCAATCAGTCTTTCTTGAATCCCATCTAGAGAGAGATCCCACTTAGGGCATTTGGAGCTTTGGTTGAGGAAGATAATAGCCGCCACTTTAGAGTCATCATAAATCTTTCAATGGAATCCGGTATGTATATATTCTTGACAATTTGACATAAATGATTCTAGGGTTTATCTATTCAATATAGATATAGAGTATTTATGTTAACAAGTGGTATTAGAGCACACGAATTTCATGTTGGATTGTTGGTTTATTCGTTTTTCATTGGTATTGTGATTCAATTTTCGTTTTGGTTAAAGAATTTAAAGATTATTCTTGTTGTGGCATGAACACCGCCTAAAAGCGAAGCCCACAAATTTAATCATCTTACCAATTGTTTAGATTTTGTCCCTTTTTTTTTTGTTCTTTTAGTAATTTTTTGTGATTAATAGTAAGCATGAACACAGATTGTGATTAAAAGAATTTAAAAAAAAAATGTACAAATTGTGCATATTGTTGTATCGCTGGCAATTGCCAATTCTTTTTTTTTTTTCCATGGCGGCAAGTTTCTTTCAACGTAATCCGTTTCTTTCAATGGTGGCGGAAGCAAGGCTTCAACGCTGATGGTCAGCAAGCTAAGAAACTAGATGTAGATTGGAGAATCAAATCAATCAATTGCCAATTGAAATTTTGCTAATATTGCTTATTTGATTTTGCCGATGATTCTTGATCTTGATTATTGATAATTGAGTGAATTTATATATAGCTTTTAAATCAATAAGGTTTGTGAATTTGAATCTAAAGTTTTACTAGTGATTTAAGTCAAGATTTGAATAATCATGTTGTAGATTCAAGACTAATTGATCATGCTATGGTTTAAATTTAAATATGATTGATAATGTGGTAAATTTAAATTTAAATTTGATTGATATTTTGGTGAATTTAAATTTAAATTTGATTGATGATATTTGACGATATTCACATGTTTATGTTGCTTTAGTTGTATTATATGTATGTAATTATTAAGTGAATATTGGTAAAGATTATTTGGTGTTCTTCCTCCTTTATTTTTGTACAATAATATTATTATATTACTGTATCTTATATTTTAGATTGAATTGGTCAAAATAATATGTTACCAAAGTAGCCTCTGTTATCTAGATTAATTTAATTCTAAAATATAAGATGTGCATATTCATGAATTTATGCAGATAATTATCGACCCAAAGGAAGATAATTATTTGGCCAAATTATGGGTATGCATGTAGTAATGAGTATGTGACAATTATAAGGATTATTCATGTGAAAAATAGTCGGTCCAAAGAAAGGCTATTTTTTGACAGAGTTAATTGTTAGTACTTTGATTACTACGTTGAGAGTACCATTTACAGTTGGTGTTTTTGTCCAAAGGCTGGACATCAATGTTGGTTAGGTATCTTGTTAAAGGGGCCCACCACATATGTGAAATTATTTTGTTATATTTTAATTATGAGCATATGTTTTGTTGTTTATTATTTCAGTTGGTCTTACTCAAATATCTGGAAATCTGAGTTCAATCCCTAATTTCAATGGATCAAACTTCAAGATTTGGAAGGAAAGCTTAGAGATACTTCTCGGGTGTATGGATTTGGACTTTGCATTAAGGACCAATAAACCTACTCATATTGAGGAACAACCAAATACGACTAATATAGAGAAGTGGGAACAGTCAAATCACATGTGTCTTATGATCATTAGGCACTCCATTCTAGAGTCTTTTTGGGGCTCTATCACAGAAAGTAAAAATGCCAATAAGTTTCTTGCTCAAATTGAGAAATATTTTGCTAAAATGAGAAAGGGGAAGCAAGTAGTCTTTTGACTTCTTTAACTTCTATGAGGTATAAGGGCAATGGAAACATAAGGGAGTACATTATGGAAATGTCCAATCTCGTAGGTAAATTAAAGGCACTTGATATCGAGATAAATGAAAATTTACTCGTGCATCTGGTACTTATCTCTCTTCTTGCACAATTCACTCAGTTTAAGATAAGCTATAATACTCAGAAGGATAAATGGGTATTAATGAGCTTATCTCACAATGTGTGCAAGAAGAAGATAGGATTAAGAGAGAAAGGACAGAAAGTGCTCATTTGGCAACATGCTCTCGTGATAAGAAGAAAAGGAAAATTGTGGATGCTGCAGAAGGGACATCTCAGTAGAATAAAAACAAGAAACAAGCTACTGAAAATCCTTGTTTTTTCTGCAAAAGGAAAGGTCACTTCAAGAAAGATTGTCCCAAATACGCCAAGTGGCGTGTAAAGAAGGATAAACTTCTTACTTTGGTTTGTTCTAAAGTTAATTTAGCTTATGTACCTACAGATACTTGGTGGGTAGATTCTAGTGCTACTACTCACATAAGTATATCAATCTAGGGTTGCTTGTGGAGCCGGCCGCCAAGTGATGCTGAAAGATTCATTTATGTAGGTGATGGCAAATCAGTTCCAGTTGAAGCTATTGGAAATTTTAGACTACTTTTAAAAACTGGTTGTTATTTGGATCTGAATGAGACTTTTGTTGTACCGTCATTTAGACAGAATTTAATTTCTACTTCCAGTTTGGAAAATTTTGGTTTTTCTTGTTCTTTTAGAAATAATAAAGTTAGTCTTTTTCAAGATTCTAAGCTTATTGGTACCGGTTCTTTAATTGATAATCTATATATGCTTGATTCTTTTGCTTCATTTAACAAGATCCTGTTATCTAATTCATGTGGTACAAAGCATAAATTAAATGAGAATTCCGCTATGTTATGGCACAAGCGCTTAGGTCACATCTCTAAACAGAGAATTCAGAGACTTGTGTCAGATGGAATTCTTGATTCCCTTGATTTAAGTAACTTCAACGTTTGTGTGGAATGTATTAAGGGAAAACAGACAAACATAAGAAAATTAGGTGTCAACAAATGCTCAGACATCTTAGAACTAATACATACAGATATTTGTGGTCCATTCCCTACGACCTCTTGGAATGGACAACAATATTTTATTACGTTCATAGACGACTATTCAAGATATGAGTACCTATATTTAATTCATGAGAAGTCTAAATCCTTGGACGTTTTCAAGTCTTTCACAGCCGAAGTCGAACTTCAACTTGGAAAGAAAATTAAGGTTGTAAAATCTGATCGTGGTGGTGAATATTATGGTAGATATGATGGATCAGGTGAACAACGTCCAGGACCATTTGCCAAATACCTAGAGGAATGTGAAATCGTCCCACAATACACTATGCTGGGCAAACACAGCATGAATGGTGTAGCGGAGAGGCGAAATAGAACACTTAAGGATATGGTAAGAAGTATGATTAGTCATTCTTCTCTACCAGAATCCCTCTGGGGTAAGGCACTAAAGACTGCAGCATATATCCTTAATAGGGTATTTAGTAAAGCAATAGTTAAAACCCCTTATGAGCTATGGACAGGAAAGAAGTCTAGTATTAGGCATCTTCACATCTGGGGTTGTCCAGCTGAGGATAAGGCCTAATAAAAGAAAATTGGACTCAAGAACTATTAGTTGCTATTTTGTTGGGTATTCTGAGCACTCTCGGGGTTTCAAGTTTTATGATCCCACTTCTAGATCATTGTTTGAGATAGGAAATGCTAGATTCCTTGAGGATGTTGAGTTTGGGGGAGAAGATAATATAAGAAAACTTGTCTTTGAAGAGGAATTAGTTTCTTTTCCTCATGTGATTATAAATGATGTTCAGGCTTCAATTCCTGACTTCATTGTTGAACCAATTATAGAACAAGACAACATTGAAGTCCCCGTTGTTGAACCTGAAGTTCAAACTCAACAACCTCAAGTATTGTCATTAAGAAGATCTACTAGAGAGAGAATAAGTGCAATTCCAGATGATTATATTGTGTTTCTTCAAGAATATTAGGATGATGTAGGCGTAATGGAAGATGATCCAATCACCTTTCAACAAGCTTTACAAAGTTCTAACTCTCAAAAGTGGATAAGTGCTATGGAAGAGAAAATAAAATCCATGAAAGACAATGACGTTTGGGAACTTGTCGAACTGCCATCAGGAGTGAAACCCATAGGTTGTAAATGGATATTTAAAACCAAAAGGGATTCACATGGCAATATCGAAAGTTATAAGGCTCGTCTTGTTGCAAAGGGTTTTACTTAAAAGGAAGGCATTGATTACAAAGAGACTTTCTCTCCGGTTTCATCGAAAGACTCTTTTAGGGTAATCATGGCACTAGTAGCTCACTTTGATTTAGAGCTACACCAGATGGATGTAAAAACCGCGTTTCTCAATGGAAACATTGATGAGACGATTTATATGGTGCAACCAGAAAATTTTGTGTCTAGTAATTCAAAGTCTATGGTGTGCAAATTAAAGAAATCCATCTACGGTCTCAAGCAAGCCTCTCGTCAATGGTATCACAAATTCCAGAAAGTGATAACCTCATTTAGTTTTGAGGTAAACATTGTGGAAGATTGTGTATATCACAAGTTCAATGGTAGTAAATCAATCTTTCTGGTGTTATATGTCGATGACATACTCATAGCTAATAATGATGTAGGTTTATTGCATGACACTAAGAGATTTCTCAAAAGAAATTTTGAGATAAAGGATCTTGGTGATGCTTCTTTTGTATTAGGAATTGAAATACATCAAGATCGTTCTCAAGGTATTTTGAGATTATCACAAAAGAACTACATTGAAAAGATCTTGAGTAGATTTGGCATGAAAGATTGTGCGCCAGGAGATACCCCGATCGCTAAAGGTTATAAATTTCATTTAGGTCAATGCCCAAAGACTACACTCGAGACTAAGGAGATGCAGAAGGTTCCCTATGCATCTACCATTAGAAGTTTAATGTATGCCCAAGTATGTACGCGTTCAGATATTGTGTTTATAGTTGGAGTGTTAGGCAGATATTTGAGTAACCCGGGGGTGGATCATTGGAAAGCAACCAAACGGGTTATGAGGTATTTACAAAGAACAAAAGATTATATGCTCACTTATTAGAGATTAGAAGTTTTGGAGATCATTGGGTATTCTGATTCTGATTATGTGGATGTCAAGACACTTTGCGATCCACTTCAGCCTATATCTTCATGTTGGCTGGAGGAGATGTATCCTGGAAAAGTGTTAAACAAACACTTATGGCTTCTTCTACCATGGCTGCGGAGTTTATAGCATGTTATGAAGCATCCAATCAGTGAAGAAAGCCGCCTTGATTCCATACTAATACAGGATATGGACCAGATTGAACAAAAAGGAAATTCTATTATTGAAATAACTTGTTTATGCACGCTTAAGGTTTATGTGATTTAATTATATTAGGTACATAGACATAGCCCAAGTGGGAGATTGTTAGACATAGTTAAATAATAATATGTTTAATTAAAGTATGGGCTATGTATGTGGATTAATAATTTATCACATTGGGTTATTTTATTAGATTGGGCCCTATTATGTGACCTAATTAATTAAGGCTCTAGATTTCTTATTGAGTACGGACTTAATGGGTAGAAGCTCATTCCTAGGAACCCTAATTGAACTAGTATATAAATAGGCCTTAGGCTATGGTCCCCAACATACCAAAGCAATAAGCACTCAGTCTTTCTTGAATCCCATCTAGAGAGAGATCTTACTTAGGGCATTTGGAGCTTTGGTTGAGGAAGATAATAACTGCCACTTTAGAGTCATCATAAATCTTTCAATGGAATCCGATATGTATATATTCTTGACAATTTGACATGAATGATTCTAGGGTTTATCTATTCAATATAGATATAGAGTATTTATGCTAACACCAAAAGCTTACCCAAAGAACTTGATCAACAACCACTCCAAAATCTCCTTCTAACAGATTTTAAATCCCAATGGACAACAACTTGAAACCTTAAAGATACAAGGGTTAAGTCAAACTTAATTCAGTAATCAAAGTGTGCCCACAAACCAACAATAAGGACTATAACTCTTACCAAAACTCTTGTCGAATGATCTTGAATTTGCTGGACAGTCGCTGTTGTAATTTTTCAAGCTCAAATCTAAAATCAAGATAATGCGACTAATTTAATCTTTAATCCAACTTAATGGGCATCCAAAATCTTTCAAAAAACCCAACAAAAAAATAGATCTTACCAAAATCTAAGAGTCCGACGAAGACCCACGCAACAGAAGATAGGCAGCACGGCGATGGACGGTGGAGAAACCGGCTGGAGGCGGCAGCGGCTCAAGCTACTAGGAGACAGTGACGGTGTGCGGCGGTCAGGGGCTGGAGCGGGGGCGGCGATGGGCGATGGTCAAATGCTAGAGCGGCGGCGGTGCGCGAGTCTGGCTCGTACAGCGGGAGGTAGTGAGGGAGGCGCGGTGGATCTAGGCAGTGTGGGAGGGCTCGACTCGTGAAGGCAGGAGGAAAAAATTCTAGGGAAGGGGAAGCCGTGTGTGGGGAGGAAGATAGGGTTTTCTTTTTATTTTAAAATAATAATAATAATAATAGCAATAAAGGAAAATAGTATAATTATAATTAAATCATTTCCTTATTCCACTTTATACTATTTAATTTTTTTCCTTTTCCAAAGAAAATTAATTCCTGCCATTAATTTTCAACTTGAATTTCAAAACCGAATAATTTTGAGTAATTTTCACGCCAACACTTAAATTCTCGCACTTATACTTCAAATCCAAAATTCCAAGCATGCCCTCCAACCAAGGACAATTACTGAATTTCCAACTAATAAAGTTACTGAAAATTACATTATTATTAAATAAAATAAAATAAATGTGGGATGTTACAAATTAGGCCTAGATGTATTTTTTTTTTTAATATAAATTTCAAAACCATCATATCTCACAAATTATTTTAATACTTAATAAAAATGAATAAAATTCCACGTTTTACTTGCTTATCAATTCTTTGTGACGCATGCAATCAATTGAGCTCTGTTTTTTCTTTTCTTTTAGTCGAACAAATAAATATACTAGGATCGAAATTTCGATTTTTAGAGGTATAATACATCATTTGAACTATATTAAAATTTTACTGAGGTTAAAATATTAATGTCGATATAAATATTGGAGTTTTAATTTTATAAAAATTTTGATGAAATATTGATAAAATGTTGATTTCAAATGGAAGAATTATAAAAACAAAAAATTCAAAAAAAATTAAATTAGTAAATAAATATTTTAAGATTTTCAAACAAATTAAACTGTTTATTATTTATATTAGTGGCATTCTTATACTTATTTTTTGTGTTTTGTAGATTTATCTACGGTATAATAGAAATATTGATTCATCCTTCATGTCAATATTAAATCAATGAAAATTTGAAAATATAGATGAAAATATTGACATGTAATACTATGATTTTTACATATAAATTGGTTGACATAACATTGTTAACCACATTATTACATTGTTTTGACTATTTAATCATCTCTAATTTTTGAGGTCTCGAACTTAAACTAGACAAACTAGAGGCGACGTCAAAATTTCTAATACTACAAAATTATCCTATTTTTTATGTTCATATTAATAACTTACGTTCATAAATATTACTAGATTATACATTAATATAAATTAATTTCACTTTATTCTTGAAAGGTAAATTGACATGATGCACAATAAATAGATAATGGAAATTTTTTACTACCCAATTACTACAAATCTTTTTGGCGGATCAACTCCATTGTGGAAAGTGGGACCCGATAGGAGAGGCAAGAAATGATGGGAGTATACGTGGCGGTAATGGGTCCGGCGTGGGCTAGCCATTATCATTGACCTCACAACTTGCAGGGTTCTCTGTCGTCCTAGCTGGCGGGGTCCGCCACATGACCTCTTCATGTGGGGCCCCTATCGTCTGTTGTCTCATTCTAACTGGGTCCCAACCTTTTAATCACCCCCGTTAACACGTGGGATTCTTTTTTTTTTTTTTTTTTCATTTTCCCAATTAGAAACACGCTGAAAATAATTTAAGCTTAACAAAACTTCTCTTTTATTAAATAAAATAGAGCGGTCTTTTTAAATATAAAAATATATTTAAAAATACTTACACTATTTTTTTAAAAACTTTTTTTTCTATAAAATATAAATATTTTTAATATTTTTTATTTATAAGAATTTCTCTAAGACGAACTCTTCATAAGAAAATAATAATAAATAGTAAATTAACAAATTTAATTACAAGCATATTCGTCCATGTTTAGATAAGTATTTACTGTGAAACTTTGCATGTACTTGAGATTGAAAGTTGTCTATATATTCTATTTGTATTATAATAAAAATTTTAGGAAAATACTCTTTTTGATCCTTAAATTTTGGGTCTATTTATATTTAATTCTTAGATTTCAAAATGTTACACATTTAGAATTTTGAGTTTGGTTTTAATTTAGTCCATAAATTTCAAAATGTTGCAATTTTATCCTTAATAATTGAGTTTTGCTAGAACTTAGTCCCTACATTTCAAAATTTACACTTATAACCTCAAGTTTCACTAAATACTCATTTTTTTGTCTTTAGTGTTAATGTTTGTTAATAAATTTAAAATAATTAAATGAATTAGAATTAATTAACTTTCACTATTTTTCATCACTTTTAAAATTCAATTTAAAATTTTACTTTATAATTCTTTTAAATTAATTGATAAACGTTAACGTCAATGTTTGAAAGTGAATATTTAATGGAAAATTGAGGTTAGAAATGTAAAATCTTAAAATTTAGGGACCATATTCAAACAAAACTCAAATGGTAAGGATAAAATTGCAATATTTAAATCTGAGACTAAATCAAAACGAAATTCAAAACTTAACCACTAAATGTATAATGTTTTAAAACCTAAAGATTAAATAGAAATTAAATCTCAAACTTAGGGACCAAAAATGTATTCTTTCTTAATTTTTTTAAAAACTATTCAATCAAATGAATCTTTTAATTTTGTGACTAATAAATTTAATAAAAAGAGGAATTGATTTGAGTGAATTAATTATCATATCTTACTTATGAACAAATAATAAAGAAAATGAAGAAATGATTAAAAATAAAGAAATAAAAAATAATAATAATTAAAAAAAAAGAGTAAAGTACAAAACGGACTTTTGGGTGGCGTGGGGTAGGGATCCAATGAAGGCGGTCCCATTGTAGAAATGATGAGGATTATGAACATCATGAGTTTCCGTGCCCGACATTTCGGGCGGGCCTTTTTCTTTTAATATATTTTTAATTTGTTTTTCTGAGGTGGCATCTTCTGGATGGCTACCAATAAAAATGCCATCTTCTCTAATACTCATTCGGACCCACCATGACATCACATGTTTTCCGCTCAACATCATCATTCTCTACCATTTTCATGTATTTTCTTTTAACGATATATCCACCAAATCATCGCAATGGTTTAACCAAGTTAAATTACAAATTTCGTCATTTAAATTTAAAAGTTAAATCGTAAATTTAATATCTGTGATTTTTTTTAAAAAAAATAGAGTTTAGTCATCGGAAAAAAATTTAATTTTAATTATAAACTATAAAGATTAAATTTTTAAATTTTTTTCAAAAAAAAAAAAAAAAACAAAATTACAATTTAACCTAAATTTGAAAATTGTGTTTAAAATGTTAAAGTTTAAGGGAGTACTTGGACTCGAAGGGTTATTGTGGAAGAAGTTGTAGTTGTGAACTTTCAATCCTTGTGTGGTCCAAGGAATTTATGGTTTATGACTAAAAATACATCAATTTATGTTTTATTCACTTCTTACACTATATGCTTTATTACTTCACAACTCCACTCTTTACTTTATATACCTCATAAATTGTTTAATAAGTTTAAGATTTTTTCACAAAAGGTTCGTACACTTTAGAAATATTCAATACATTTCTAGATTTTTAATTTTGTGTCTAATAGATTTCTAACATATTTGATTTTTTTTAAAATAATAATATATTAATATAAAATTATATTTTAGTACGTTAGATGTCTAGTATGTAGAGAAACATGAAATAGGTCATTTATCTAGCCGTTAGAAAATTTCAACGAGCATTATATACAAACGTCGTGAGAATAATTCAATTGGTATAAGACATTCACTTTGGATTATAATTGTCAATCTCGAAATCGAGTGTAGAAATTTTATATCAATTATTTGCTAAAGGAACCAAATGTTGAAAATAAAAGTTAAAACCTACTCTGAAATGAAATGTCACTTATATTAAGAATTCGAAATCTCCCATGAAAACAAAACCAACTACTCAAACTTCTGTTTACCCAAAAAAAAAAAAAAAACACCCATGATTAAGACTAGTAATAATTTGGTTTTTGAGTTTTTATTTTTGAAAATTAAACCTGCAGAGAGTATTACTTTCACTTCTAAATTTCTTTTTTTGTTATCTACTTTTTACGAATGGTTTAAAAAACCAAACCAAAATTTGAAAAGTAAAAAAATAATTAATAACCCACTGAAAAATGAGTTAATCTAATCCAAGATATTCAACTCTATCTTGACAATTAAAATATAATTGGTTAAACAGTAGAGGATCTCAATAAAATGTCAAAGACTAATTAATGAACAAATTATTTTAAAAGCCTTTAGAAAAAGTAATTGTTTCAAAACAAGATCTTCTGAGGAAATGAATAAAGGACTAAGGAGTATAAATGCAGGAAGGTATGTATTTTTGAGTATAGAATACTCAAACCAAGAGTATAATGTACGGTGATAGGGGCTTTTATTCAATAGAGAATTAAATGAATAAATATTAAATTATTGTTGTAATATAGGAAATACCATTTTGGTCCATATACATTGAAATTTGTTTAATTTTAGTCTGTGTACTTTTAATAAATTTTAAATATAGTATCCACTACTAGTTTAGTGTTGTATTTTAAAAACTTTTTGTTATCTATTAACATTGTTTTACTATAAATTTTGAGAACGTATTCTCATATTGTATTTTATTTATTGAAAATATGATGACTAAATTGGATAATTATAATATAAAACATTAAAGTTGAACAAAATTTAAAGTTCAGAGACTGAAATGATGTTTAAATTTATTTATTTATATATATTTATATATTTTGAATTATTATTGTTGGTGTGGCATGAAGGAGAACAAAGAAGATGATTTACCAACTATTCTCTCAATGTTTACATCTATAAATTAAAAAAAAAAAAAATCATATTTCATAGTAGCACCTTTTAATTTTACAAAATAATAAAAAAAAGAGAATAATATAATTAACTAGTCTCTCATTTTCTACTTGATATAGTTGTCGTATTCTAAAAAAACTAAAACATGTTATTTTTTTATTTTTTAAAATCATATTATAGCATATCATAGAAGTGTCAAATAATTGTTTTTTTTTTTTTTCGTTTTTTGTTACAAACAACTTGATTAATTAGTTAAAACATTATGTACAACTAATCAAAACATTAAAGGGTTGTTTGGGGTGTTGAATTAAGATATACTGTTTTGAGATCATATGTTTGTATTTGAAATGTAGAGTTATTTGGTTTGAATTCATATGTTTGTGTTCGTAATGCAGAGTTGAATTCATATATCTGAGATATTTAGTGTAGTTTTTTTAATTTTAAATAATCTGCTTTTATGATTGACTATTTTCATTTTGAAACTTTTTTATTCATTAATTCTCCCATATTTGTGTTGAATAAAATATAGTTTTGCAGTTTTTAAATTTTTTTGAAGTTTTTCCTTTTCTCTTTCTTTCTTTCTGGGTAATGAACTACAATTAATCCACTACATTTCTTGCAGGAATAGATAAATGAATGGAAAACCAAAGAGAAATCAAAACTTTTGATTCCTAATTTTTCTCCATGAATTTCATCATCTTTTTTTCTTCTTCTTCCTGTTGTTGCAATGTATTTTTACCCTGTCATTATTTTTTTTTAATTGAATCTCCCATATCATCTTAACAACTAATGCCACCACATTTCTTCAACAATTTTACTTTCAATTCCAGAAAATTTGGAGAATCATCAGAGAACAAATCTCTATTTTTCACTCTCTTACTATAAAATGTTCTAGGAAAAATATCTCCATTTTATGATTTTTTTTGTTATGCATTACATATTTTTTTGAGTGCATACATACTTTTCCAAATGTTAATAATACTCATTTGATATGTGAATTCAATGGAATAAATATATATTTTACAAATTTCTGCGTATAAGTATTACACTGAATGTAGACAAAACAATATTATATATGTAATCAACAATCCTACAACATATTTTAATATTCATCGATCTTATAATAGTCTAAAGTAGTTGTCGAAGTTGATTATCGAAAATATTTTTTTGCTGGAATTTGTAGTTGGAGATGGTCGTGGAAGCCTGAAGTTAGTCGTGTGAATGTGGTATTGGCGTTGGTCACTGAAGTTTGTCGTTGGAAGTGATTTTCGGAGCCTGAAGTTGGTCATTAAAGCGGGCACGCGAAGGTGGTTATCGAAGTTGATCATCGAACATGATTTTTACTGGAGTTTGTAGTCAGAGGTGTTTGTTGGAGCTTGAAGTTAGTCGTATAAAGGTGGTATCGAAGTTGGATGTCGGAGTTGCTCGCTCGAAAGTGGTATCGAAGTTGGATGTCGGAGTTGCTCGCTCGAAAGTGGTCATCGAAGTTGAGCATTGAAAGTGATTTTTGTTAGAGTTGGTCTTCAGAATTGGGTCACCGGAGTAGTCAATGGTGGTGGTTGCCAGAGACTAGACTTGGTCGTTGGAGTTGGTCGCTGGAGTTGTCATTGAGGGTGGTTGTCGAAGTTGCTTGCTCAAAGGTGCACTACTACAAAAACTTCATTACTTGACTTTTTTGGCAGTCAAGTATCAATGTTACTTAACGTTTTTAAAAATATCAAGTAATCCAGTATCAAGAATGACAGAAATTTTTTTACTGCCTAAAAGCGTCAAGTTGTAATTTACTTGATACATTATAACTGTCAAGTATATGGGATTTCTCGACTTATTTTAAGTGCCAAGTATCTAAATTCTTGACATCCAAAAAACTGGTGACTTAAGGAACACTTGACACGTTTTGCTTGTTAAGCTTATTTTTTTTTTAAAAAAAAAAATGAATTGTAATATTAGAAATTATCTGTATAATTTCTTGTTTTGAAGTCCAACAATGATATAGAAATTACAAACAATACATATATTGAACTCTTTAAACTCGTTCAATCATAATAACATTATATGTTTGAAACTTTCTACCAACCTAGCTAAGAAAAATGTATATATATCCTTGAACATAGTTGTCGTCGTATATATATACTTAAAACATAAAATGTTTACAAAATTCATAACAAAGTCCATACATGAACAATATTTCTCTCACATGTACATGAACAAAATAAAATCTCAACCATTGCTTTTGTATACACAATTCAACTTTCAACGAAGACAAAAATTTACTTATTTACTCTATCAACACAAGAAAGAAAGCGACAAGTTGTTTATTAAGTGACATATCAACAAAGAACATTACTTAATCTATACATAGAGTTTTGAAGTGTAAAGATCAAGAACTAGTTGCCTTGGAGGGTCATATAGTTGCTATTGAAGGAACTCTTATCAAAAAGAACCTATGAGCGGAAGCAAGATCTTTCCAAATTCATTGTGACAGAATTACAAGCATTCAATACAAATTAGTTATGCATTTCAGAACAAATTACGACATGCTTTCATAAACAAATAGAAAGAGAACGAGAGACTTACCTTCGTAGAACTTTTCTTCTGGCTTTCTCTCGCTCTCATGGAGTCTGGACCAACACCTCTCGCTGTCACTTAGAACATACGCCAACCCAATCGTCTAGTGGATCGTCTGATCAACCACGAACAGGCAACCTTTCGGGCACCACCACTTAGTGATCTTAGTATTCTCGGAGTAAGAATCCAAGAGGTGTGGGCTCTATTGGATTTGGTAGAGGGAAGGAGGAAACTATGATCGAACTCAACGACCAAGCAAGTGGGAGAGTATAGTGTCTATCGTATAGACTTTGTGCTTGATCGTTTAGTAAAGGTATATGATCGTTTAGGAAATTAGGTGTGATCATTTAGACGATTGTTTAGAGAATCTTGCTAGCCATGCGATCGTTTAGTAAAATGCTACATGATCGTTTAGATAATGGCGCGTATACACGATTATTTAGTCAAAAGCTTAGAAGGCTGTTGTATAGTCTCTCGTGAGCTAAACGATTGGCTGTGTACTCAAATGATGTGATTCTTCCAAAATAAAAACATTTTTCATTTTATCCTTTAGTTCTGAAAGCTGAATAAAACCTCTCACTTCATGCACGATTAAGGAGAAACTACCAACAATTATCTCATAATTGTTTTAATTATAAATAAATATAATAACTAACTTATAATATTATATTTATAACCTATAGTTTGAAATTATAGTCATTTTTGTTGGATTTTATGTCCTAAAACTCGTAGTAGGTAAATTGATAAACATATTCTGTTTTGTTTTTCGATAAAATTGTTATTAAAATTGTAATCTTGAATACAATAAACTAAGGTCCTGAGGCTATTTAATATAGACTTGAACTTTATGTGATAACATAAAACATGGATCAAGTTCGAGTATATAGCCTAAAATGGTCTATAGTATAGGGATAAGGTTGGGCCTTGTTCTAGGGACACAATGGATACGGCCTACTTTATAGTTAGTACAAACGATGTGATCCTGAATCGTTCATATGAAGATATGTGAGTGGGGATATCCTATGCAATGAGTTTGTATAAGACTGGGCCAGGATTAGTCACTTTTTCTTTATAACACCATTTACGTATAAAACTAACTAATTCAAATTTGATGACCTAGGTAACTCGATCTCAATCCTGAGCAGCTCAACAGTGCTGGCTCAATAAGCCGCCCATTTCAGGGGTAAGATCGGGTAAATAGCTGAGGACATCGGGTGCAAGACGGACTTCACTCCTACTTGTCTCTAGTGGTAGTAGATAGGTTGTTCCTTTAAGTGTTGACTTCGGAATTAGAACAAGGGATCCCACCCTCTCACTAAGCTGAGAGGGACTCGATTTGTTGGTTGGACCACAAATCAATTGTTCTTTAGAGGTTTAGTGGGACTGAAGGAACAAGAAGTGTTCTCGGGGGTAAAACGGTATTTTGACCCAGCCAAGACCACGAACAACCTGTGAAATATTGACTTACTGGTTATGGTTATATCATGATAGAACACGAGACATAAGCAGCGGAATAAGGATCTAATTACACTCTAATTGCCTCTAATTAAAAGAAAATTAGCATGCAAATGTAAAAAAAAAGTAAACTAAAAGGGATAGTGTACAACCTTGGTAGCTCTTGAAAAATGCCTTTTCTCGCTGAATCTCGACCCGAACTCTACCGGACCACCACTAGAGTTTCCTTGTTATTCTCTGGACTCAGAACCAAGGTTGTACACTATCCCTTTTAGTTTACTGTTTTTTTTTTTTTTTTTTTTTTTTTTTTTTTTTTTTTTTTTTTTTTATACATTTGCATGCTAATTTCCTTTTAATTAGAGGCAATTAGTGTGTAATTAGATCCTTATTCCGCTGCGTATGTATCGTGTTCCATCATGTGGTATCAGAGCATGCTTTAATTACGCTCAATTGCTTTTGGTGGGTATTTTTTTCCTTTCTTTCAAATGTTGAATGAAATGTGGACTAAAGTGGATATATTACGATTTTGGCATTGTTTTTCTTTAAATTTCTTGTGGAAATTTGTAATTGCTCACATGTTTATGTCCATTCATGTGTGAAAAAGGGTCTGTAAATTTGTTAGAGTCATTAGAGTTGAAATTAGGTTGTAATTGCTCGGTTTTGAAAGATTGGACAACTTCAAAATTTAAGAAAATTTGATTCCAGACCCGTTTTGGCCACCAGACCCGACGACCCGCCCGCCAGCCCGAGGTCCGACTCGATTCGGAGTAGCCCGGACGCGGTGCTCGCTTGCTCTTGCCTCTGCGACCTGCACGCTCGTGAGCTTTCCGTTCGACCCGCCCCGCCCTGTGCTTCCGTTGACCAACCGGTCTAGATAGTTTGGACCGATCCGTTTGACCGGTTGAACTTGGTTTGTGGTGTTTTTGGGCCGGTTTGAGTGGTTTCTGAGCGGTTTCAGATAGTTCAAAGTGTTTGAAGCCGCTTCTGAGAAACTGGTTGTTATTTTCTATAATAAATTAGTTATTTGTTTGTTTTTAATGCCAAAATCGGTCCACTTTAGAGTTGTTTACCTATTATGCATGTGATGTATAATGTTGTTTGATTATGTATGCATATAGCATGCCATATAGTTTTAAAACCCCACCATAGGAAAAATATGTGACATGTATTTGTTATTTCGTATAAGTGTTATAAAATTTATACTATGCATGCTTAGTTTTTAATATAAGTGTTATATTAAAGCATGTTTGTTTGAAGGAAGCATGTTATAGATGAATGCTCTAGGGTTATAATTGTTATCAAATAACCTAAACTTCTAAAATCTATAATAAAGATAAGATGCATGCTCACTTAGGGTAAACCATCGAGCAATCCCAATTTTCATAGAAAATAGGTCGATATCTTGTAAAACCAAAGTTACAAGAAAACTCATCCGGCAAGATCTTGGCAAAAAGTCAGATTAAATGACTAAGGTTGAAGGTTTTTAAGTTGTTAGTTCACGGAACACCTACTATCTGGAGATCGAGTCGGCGTTTAAGTTAGATTAAACCGGTTTTATGAGCATGCGTTAGCGGTGTGAGGTAATAAAATTTGTTTATCACTTAGACATCTTAGGTTAAAAATCTAGTATAAAAGTTATACTTGGATGAATCACCTAGAATTAGGATATGTTTAAGTTAGTCGAAATGTATCGCTAAGTATTTATACCCTAACCATCTAGAACACTTCAGCTAGAGAGAAGTAATGTACTTTTAGCTCTAGCGTCCCTAAGAGTTCACACTGTGAGATTCATGCTTGGTTTTGGGCCGCCCTGGGAGCGGACTCCATTCGGAGAGTGTTTGCATGAGTCAATACCAAAGTGAATAGGGGAAGTTGTTCATAGTAAGTGGGAGAAGGAAGTGTGTCAACACATCTTACAGTCTCTTCCATTATGTCGCTGATGCATTATTTTATGATGTGGAATTATGGATGAAATGCGATGATGGAGTTGCATTGAGCACTCAAGTTTTCTCAGTGGAATCCAAATGTAAACTCCACTGAGTTTTCTGGTAAGTCCAGGGTCGAACTCAAGGACTTGGGAAAACGGTATGTGGTGATAATTTTTCAGAAAACTTTGCGGTAACCAAATAAATCAATAGTTGTTGGGATTGTTGTTTGCGGTAATAAAAATAAACAAATGCGGCGAAGTTTCGAAAAGAGTTGATAAAATGGAAGATGCGATGAGTATGCGTGAACGGGTTGAGAAGGATTTCGGCTAACACTTTCTAGGATGCGTTCATACTATGCGATCATGCATAAGTCTATAGGACCTACACGTACTACAATAGTAAACCACCTCTCGATGCGAATGCTACGGTTTGTAATGCTAGAACGCATGCGATATATGCGATAAGTCTATAGAACCTACATATAAGCCTCTATTCTTATTTATGCGATGACAAAATGACACACACACAAATAATGCGACCACATAATATCATACCTATCTCTAAGGTGCATGTGATGCAGGTTGACAAACAGAGCTTATCTCTAAGTCCCTATCTCTTGCTTATGTCGATCTAATCTTGCTCTCTCGTGTCTTTAGGTTCTTTTTTTAGACTTTCTCTCGAGTAGCTCTAAAGGGGTGTTGGGCACAACATAAAACAAGATAATCGCATGCGATGAAGGTCCTAGGTCATGTTAGCTTAGTTTTTCTCAACCCATTCAATTAGTTTAGCTACTCGTGTGTGCTAAGAGAGTGAACAGATGTAGAATAAGAACTTCCATTGTATAAATATAAAGTTGAAGTACAAAATAACAATGCAAGAAGAGAATAAAGAGCCAGGTAGCAATCTCTTGCTTCTCAGGCTTTTACACTGTCTTTCTACTCTGTTCAAAAGATATTATCGCTCTCGCGAGAGTCGGCCCGCTCTCTGCTTTTACGCCTCCGGGTTCTCTCTCTAGTTGCCCTGAGTGATCTTCCGACGTCTCGGTTCTTCTCTTGCTCCGCCTTAAAATAAAAAGGAAAACGATGGAAAGGCTAAACTATGGGAAAATTCTCTAAGTGTTCGAACTCCTTTTCTGAAGGTTGCCTTTGGTATTTATAGAGCCTTCGAGGTGAAAGACGGCGTCTCTCTTATGAATGCACGAATGGGATGGCTTTAATTCTCTGACTGATGCACCGAATATTTGTCATCGAAAAGCTGAGTGTAGTTGTTATCGTTAGCGACTTGTCAACTTAAGTCGGATTTGACTATCATCAGCTTTCTATCCCATCGTGATTAATTATGCCTTTCACCAGATGCGCCCACCAAGTTGCGGTGACTCTATGCGGCAATCCTTCTTGAGCAGATGTTTGCGAACACAAATCACAGCAAAGCCTTGCGGTGATGCTGCGCTCGACCGTTGATTTCTTGTGATCGTGCTTTTCACCTTGCGTCAACGCATATTCTGCATAAAAATACAAAAATTAACTGTTTCTATGCGATGGATGCATGCGACCGCAATGTTATAAACTTAATGTTTTTTTTTTACGCAATCTAACATATTTTATCAATGCAAACCTTTATTGTTTAATAACTTAGCACTGTAATAACGTGCATTTCTACCTTCTATCACACCCCCACATTTAAACAATGCTTATCCTCAAGCATAAGCTAAAGATTTCCTTTATAAAGTCGATCGCAAATCTCTTTTCCTAGATTTCTCAAGGATACTTCATTCAAATCCTATCCACTAAAATTTCCTTAAGTCTTATTCAAGTCTCTTCCTTAAATATTTCTAAGACCTAGGGATCGTAAGTTTAACCTTCAAAAGAACTTTACTAACTTTCGGGTTATCGCATGATTTATTTCAAAAAGAAAACTTTTCCACCGGGGTGTCAAATGATTTTTATCTTTACATGTTTTTGACATTATTATTTTTTTCTGACTTTGCGCTGATCCAAGTTCCTTGCCTTCGTTTTGGCTTGCCCCCACGTGTGTCATGCGAACATCCAACTACGAGCAATGCGCTCTTTCTTAGACTAAACTCATACCTACTTGGCAGCGGAGTTGCGGACATTTATTTATGTATTCATCCTGGCGACTTACTTTCGTTTTGGCTTGCCCCTACATGTGTCATGCGAACATCCAACTACGGGTAAGTGCCCTTCACAACTTAACTCTTATCAACATGGGTTTCCCCATTGCGTTAATAGTGGAGTTGTTATTCTCAATTTTTTTTTGTTTTTTATTTCTTTTTTTTTTTGTAGAATGCTAAAACTAGCAAGGTCAAAAATAAATACCTCACCCCCAAATTTAAGATGCGGTAATGTCCCCATTGCCAAAAGATTGAAAGAAGTCATGTGATGTTCTTAGGAAGCTATGTAAAGAGAGTTTGAAAGAAAGCTAGCAGACCTCTAACTTCTAGAAATATTTCATGAAGTGAATTTTCTAAGATTAAGTTGATTCTAGTATATATGAAAAAAATAGAAGCATGTGTTTCATCATTGAAATCGTAATTGGCAAGGAGACAGCATGCGGCGACTTACTAAATTTATCCATGTTAAATGATTGTGGTAATCAAAGAGAATGCGGCGATAAAACTTTCAAAATTAAAATGCAATGCGAGAGTGTAAAATTTGGAATAAAGTTAAGGAAGAATATAACCCCCAAATTTACGTTGTCGCCCACATTGTTTGGTGACGCAAAAGCGATCTTCTTCTTTGGATTGCAGTAACGGAATAAGATAATTTGCTTTGTCATGTAGTGCCTCCGCAATCGTTCGCCTCGATCGTTTGCATAGAAAACATTGAGAGGGTCAACTTATTTTAAACAAAACAAAATCGTTTACCGCAATCGTTCAGCATGATCGCTTTTTTTTTTTTTTTTTGAATAAGAAGAAAAAGCAAACTAGCTATGTGATAATAGATAAAACTATGATGATGAAAGTTTATGAAGTATTGATGCAGGAAAAAGGATATTCAAAAGAGTTACGTCCTTGATGAGGTCGATTCATTTAATAACTTAGAGACTTCTTATTCCAAGCTGGTCTTTTCACGTCCATGGTGGCTTTTCCCTATTTTCTTTGTCCTCTGGGAGCTTGACTGCCTTAACTAGGAGCTTTTCCCCATGAATGTTCATTACAATCTTCCCTTTGCATACATCAATTTGAGCATAACCGATCGAGAGGAATGGTCGTCCCAATATGATGGGTGCATCTTCGTCCGCTTTACAATCCAAAATGATGAAGTCTGCCGGCAAGATGAATTTATCAATTGAGATTGCGGTATTTTTCAACTCTCCCTCAGGATATATTCGGGATCTGTCCGTAAGTAGGAAGTCTCTGTTGTGGGCGTGAGTGTGCCAATATTCAATTTGAATATTGATAGCGGCATTACGTTTATACTCGCCCCAAGATCACATAGTACTTGGCTACTATAGACCCCTCCGATGGAACATGGTATCGTGAAGATTTCTGGGTCACCTATTTTAGGTGGGATCATAACATTTTGCGTTGCGGCCACTTTTGCTATCTTTTCTTCATCATTTTGTTTTTCCTTCAATCTTTGCGGAGCTGGTGGTAGCTGGACTTCTTCTGTCTCATGTTATGAAGGCTTAAGGGTGGACAGAACTTCGGGGTTCATTTTTTCTGGCTTTTCCGAACTATAGGTCAACGGGTCCTCGGTTGTCACAGCATTCAAGTTGGTCGCAATGGGCTCCTCCCTTACTTCCGCAGTCATGTTGTCGCTTAGCATGAAGACTGCTAAGCATTGTTCCTTCTCGGTACCCCCAATGTTGCGAGGAAGCTCAGTTGAGCTTGGCAACGCTCCTTGCGGTCTATTTTTCAGCTCGCTCGCAATTTGTCCTAGCTGAATTTCGAGATTTCTAATGGATGTATCTTGATTCTGAAGCACTAATTTGTTTTTCTCAATGTACTGCTTCAACAAGCTCTCTAAGGACGACGATTGCTGTGTTTGTGAGCTGCTAGCTTGGCTATGCACTGGACCGTTTGTTTGCAGGAAGAATCCGGGTGGCCCTTCTCTCTGCGCCATTGGTTGGAAGTATTGTTGCTGATTTTTCCATGTAAAATTTAGGTGGTTTCTCCACTCGGAGTTGTATGTATCGAAATAGGGATTGTTCTTTATGAAGCATACTGACTGTGGGTTTGCTGGGTATTCTTCCATTGCGTGAGCGTCTCCGCAAATGATACAACTTGCGGTCATTTGAGCAATTGCACTGACCTGCCCTTTCTTCGCTTCCGTGTTATTAATTGCGATACCTTGTATTAAACCCATCATCGCAATCATTTGGTTTTGCAAGGATGCGATGGCCCCGTTGTTTGCTTCATTATCTTTAATTCTTAATCTTTGATCGCTTTTCCGCCAATCCTCGTGATTTTTGAAAATGCGATCAAGTATACTTTTTGCCTCCTCATATGTTTTGTCTAGCAGACCACCAGTGGCTGCCGCATTGGCAGCAGTCTGCGAAGAGGGATTCAGCCCTTGGTAAAAAAATCTCCATTTGTAGGCAGTCTGGTAAGCCATTATATAGATAGTCTCCCACCAGTTGCTTAAACCTCACCCAGGCATCGCTAAGCGATTCGTCATCTTCTTGTTCAAAATTTGTTATTAATTTCCTTCTCTTAGCATTCTCTGTTGGTGGGAAATACTTCTTCATAAACTTTTCCACCACCTATTCCCACGAAGTGATCTCTCCCGGTTTGAGGGAATACACCCATTTTCTTTCCTGATCATACAAAGAAAATGGAAACAGAGTCAGTCGAACTTCTTAGGTAGAGATGTTCGGGAACACAAAAATGTTGCAGATTTCTATGAAGCTCTGGAGGTGGGCATTTGGGTCTTCACCATGCCTTCCTCCAAACTTCCCAGCAGCCTGGATCATCTACAACATTACTGGCTTCATTTTAAACCTCGATTCATCTAACGCCGGTCTCATGATTCCTAGAGAGAAATCATAGAGGTTAGGCGATGCATAGTCCCAGATGGGTCTATTGCGGTCATTCGCCAGAAGGATGGGGTTGACCATTATATTGTTCTCGTTTGGTGCTCCGTTTCCAGGTTGCTCTGCCATATCTTCTTTATTTGGCTGTTGTTGTTGCGGTCTCTTAATCTTCTTCTGAACGTCCTCTCAATCTCCGGGCCGTAATTTGCCAGAGATCGAGAGTCTGCAAAGAAATCAGAAAAATCACCGTTAGCACACTGATTTGCCAAAGTCCCAGGCAACGACGCCAAAACTTGATGCTTTATTTTATGATGTGAAATTATGGATGAAATGTGATGATGTTGTTTCGTTGAGCACTAAAGTTTTCTCAATGGAATCCAAGTGTAAACCCCACTGAGTTTCTTGGTAAGTCCAGGGTCGAACTCAGGGACTTGGAAAAATGGTATGCGGTGATAATTTTTCATAAAACTTTGCGGTAACCAAATAAATCAATAGTTGTTGGGATTGTTGTTTGCGATAATAAAAATAAACAAATGCGGCAGAGTTTTAAAAAGAGTTAATAAAATGGAAGATGCGATAGGATGCGTTCATGCTATGCGATCATGCAACACACATACAATAGTAAACCACCTCTCGATGCGAATGCTACGGTTTGTAATGCTAGAACGCATGCGATATATGCGATAAGTCTATAGGACCTACACATAAGCCTCTATTCTTATTTATGCGATGACAAAATGACACATATACAAATAATGCGACCACATAATATCATACCTATCTCTAGGGTGCATGCGATGCAGGTTGACAAACAGAGCTTATCTCTAAGTCCCTATCTCTTGCTTATGCCGATCTAATCTCACTCTCTCGAGTCTAGATTGTAACCTAGCTCTCTCGAGTCTTTATGTTCTTTATTTAGACTCTCTCTCGAGTAGCTCTAAAGGGGTGTTGGGCACAACATAAAACAAGATAATCACATGCGATGGAGATCCTAGGTCATGTTAGCGTAGTTATTCTCAACCCATTCGATTAGTTTAGCTACTCATGCGTGCTAAGAGAGTGAACATATGTAGAATAAGAACTTCCATTGTATAAATATAAAGTTGAAGTATAAAATAACAATGCAAGAAGAGAATAAAGAGGGGTAGCAATCTCTTGCTTCCCAGGCTTTTACACTGTCTTTCTACTCGTGTTCGAAAGATATTCTCGCTCTCGTGAGAGTCGGCCCGCTCTCTGCTTTTACACCTCTGGGTTCTCTCTCGAGTTGTCCTGAGTGATCTTCCTGCGTCTCAGTTCTTATCTTGCTCCGCCTTAAAACAAAAAGGAAAACTATGGAAAAATTCTCTAAGTGTTCGAACTCCTTTTCTGAAGGTTGTCTTTGGTATTTATAGAGCCTTTGGGGTGAAAGACAGCTTCTCCCTTATGATTGCACGGATGGGAAGGCTTTAATTCTCTGACTGATGCGCCGAATATTTGTCACCAAAAAGCTGAGTGTAGTTGTTATCTTTAGCAGCTTGTCAACTTAATTCAGATTCGACTATAATCAGGTTTCTTTCCCATCGTGATTAATTATGCCTTTCACCAGATGCACCCACCAAGTTACGGTGACTCTATGTGACAATCTTTATTGAACAAATGTTTGTGAAAACAAATCACCGCAAAGCCTTGTGGTGATGTTGCGCTCGACCGTTGATTTCTTGTGATCGCGCTTTTCGCCTTGCGTTAACGTATATTTTGCTTAAAAATACAAAAATTAACTGTTTCTATGCGATGGACGCATGCGACTGCAATGTTATAAACTTAATACTTTTTGGACGCAATCTAACATATTTTATCAACGCAAACCCATTGTTTAATAACTTAGCACTATAATAACGTGCATTTCTGTCCATTATCAGTCACACTGTGAGATTCCTATAATGCGCCTGCATGTCTGCCCTGGAGCGACCTTACCAATCAGAGGGTTGTATTATAGGATTCGGAACTCTACGAACTCTAGAAATTGATAGGGTCTCTCAGGTCCCTTTTTATTCTTGTCTTTCCAACTTCGGGAGCATAATGATTCTGATCTTTGAGGTCTGAAAATAGAGGGTCACACTTACGAGAATTACCAAGTGTTAGTAAATTCTTGACCAAAGTAGCGGTAACTAAGTTACTATAGGAATAAGAGTTATTCTAGTGATAGTATCTAGTCAAGATAGTCTTGGTTCAATGGAGGAATAGTCGATCACCCCTCGGTGAAGGTTATTCTCAACCGTTGAAATATCATTGCAAATATAATAATGATGGGTACATTATTTTTTTTGCTAAACTTGATTGGATTTAAAAGATTAATATTTTTTTACTAAAAAAGATATGTTTTTCTTTTCAGCATGACTAGCTCTTTAGTTCAACTATTAGCTTTTGAAAAACTTAACGGCAACAACTCAACATTGAAAATGAATCTGAATACAATACTAGTAATAGATGACCTGAGATTTGTCTTAACTAAGGAATGTCCTCAAGCCCCTGCCTCAAATGCTAGCCGAACTAGTTGGGATGCTTATGATCGATGGGTTAAGGCTAATGATAAAGCCTGTGTTTATATTCTTGCCAGCATGACTTATGTATTGGTGAAAAAATACGAATCTTTAAGCATAGCTAAAGCTATCATGGATTCATTAAAAGAGATGTTCGGGCAACCGTCATCAATCCTAAGACACGAGGCAATTAAGTACATTTACAATAAGCGTATGAAGGAAGAGACCTCTGTTAGAGAACATGTCCTAGACATGATGGTCCACTTCAATATTGTTGAAGTAAATGGTGGCACCATCGACGAGGCAAATCAGGTTAGCTTTATTATGAAGTCTCTTCCGAAGAGCTTCATACCTTTTCAAACGAATGCTTCTCTGAATAAGATAGAGTTTAATCTGACAATCCTTCTTAACGAGCTCCAACATTTTCAAAATCTTACAAAGTCTAAGGGGAAAGAAGTGGAGGCAAATGTTGTCACCACAAAGAAAGTTTTAAAAGGATTGTCCTCTAAAACTAAAGCTGGACCTTCAAAGAACAAAAATGTTCAAATGAAAAAGAAGGGTAAGGGGAAGACTCCCATGACAAACAAGGGAAAGAAAGTTGCAGAAAAAGGAAAATGTTTCCACTGCAACTAAAACGGGCACCGGAAGAGTAACTACCCGAAATACCTTGCTGAGAAAAAAACAGAAAAAGAAGCACAAGGTAAATATGATTTACTAGTTGTTGAAACATGTTTAGTGGAGTATGATACCTCAACCTGGATATTGGATTCAGGAGCCACTAATCATATTTGCTTCTCTTTTCAGGAAACTAGTTCCTGGAAAAAGCTTGAAGAAGGTGAGATCACCCTCAAGATTGGAACAGAAGAGGTTGTCTTGACTGAAGCAATGGGAGACTTGAAGTTGTTTTTCAACGATAGATATATCATACTTAAAAATGTTTTGTATGCTCCTAAAATGATGAAATTTAATATCTATCACATGTATATTAGAACAAATGTATAAAATATCTTTTGAAATTAATGAAGCATTCATTTTCAGAAAAGATATTCAAATTTGCTCTACTATACTTGAAAACAACTTATATAAGTTAAGACCAACTAAAGCAAAATTTGTCTTAAATACTGAGATGTTTAGAACAGTCGAAACTCAGAATAAAAGACAAAAAGTTTCTTCAAATGCCTATCTATGGCACTTAAAACTTGGCCATATAAATCTCAAAAGGATTGAGAGACTGGTTAAGAATGGATTCCTAAATCAGTTAGAAGACAATTCTTTACCTCCATGTGAGTCTTGTCTTAAGGGAAAAATGACTAAGAGATCTTTTACTGGAAAAGGTCTCAGAGCCACAATACCCTTAGAGCTCGTACATTCGGACCTCTGTGGATCGATGAATGTCAAAGCTCGAGGTGGATATGAATATTTCATCAGTTTTATTGATGATTATTCAAGGTATAGTCATATTTACCTAATGCATCACAAGTCTGATTCTTTTGAAAAGTTCAAAGAATATAAGGCTGAGGTTGAGAACCAGTTAGGTAAAACAATTAAGACACTACGATCAGATCGAAGTAGGGAGTACATGGACTTAAGATTCCCGGACTATATGATAGAACACGAAATCAAGTCACAACTCTCTGCACCTAATATTCCTCAGCAGAATGGTGTATCTGAAAGAAGAAACAGAACCTTGTTGGACATGGTTCGCTCAATGATGAGTTTTGCTAAGTTACCTGATTTCTTTTAGAGACATGCATTAGAAATTGCTGTCTATATTTTGAATATCGTTCCCTCTAAAATTGTTTTAGAAACACCTTATGAGCTATGGAAAAGGCGTAAAGACAGTTTACGTCAATTTAGAATTTGGGGATGCCCGACACACATGTTTGTGCAAAATCCTAAAAAATTAGAACATCGTTCAAAACTATGCCTATTTGTAGGTTATCCATGTAAGACCCTAAATCTAAAGTGGAAAGGTTAATTAGAAAAGAAACAAAACCCTAAGTAAGGATAGTGGGGCAAATGGTGAAAAACATTAAAATTATCCAAAAAGGTGACCAAAAGTCCAAATGCCTATGAAGGGCTTAAACATGTTAAACGCAAGAGTGCATAGAGGATGGAAGTAAAAAGACTTGAAAAATGGCTAAGGGTTTGCATACAACCAACGCAAAAGCATACATGAGCCATGCGAACACGGGCAGGAGGCATGCGTCGAGTGAGCATGCTAGGCGCACAGGCCATGCATCGAGACCAAGTGCACAGGCCATGCGTCAAGCGCGCAGCCCATGTATCGAGGCCAAGCGCACAGGTTATGCGCCAAGCGCGCAGCTCATGTGTCGAGCAGGTAGGCCGAGCGCCCTGCCTATGCGTCAAGCAGACAAACCATCCTATGCGTCAAGCACTGCCGAGTTTGACGAGCAGGCATGCGTCGATGCCTTATGCCAAGCGCACGCCCATGCGACAAGGCACGCCTATGCGGCCAAGAGTGCAAGCGCCTAAGCAGCACACCCATGCGTCGATAGTCAGCGTCGTGCGCCCATGTTTAGTAGGCCGAGCAAGCATACCTAGCAAGCCATGCGTCGAGGGTGAGCGGCCACCCTATGCATTGGTGATGGCCGACTCATGCGATGGCTAAATGAGACTTTGATGAAGGGTGAGTTGCTATGCGTTAAGGATAAAAGGAAAGGGCTAATTAATGGAAAACTCCAAGGGAAGATGCCAATAGTCATACGAGCATAAGTCTTAAACAATTTAAGTAGAGAAATATGTTTAAGTATTTAAGTGATTTAGGTGGCAAAAGGAGGATCACACAAAGTTCTAGTAGGAGGTGGACAAAGGAGATTTCATGCAATGGAAGTCTTATCATCCCAAGCAGAATGTGGGTGAAGAAGATTTCATGCAAAAAAGAGAATTTTGGCTGGAAAGCTGAGATGAGAACAACTCAAGGCTAGGCTGGGTAGGCTAAGTGGTTGCAGCTCTAAAGTGAGACAAATGACAGTTGAGTTGTCACAAGGGGGTGAGTTTGGAATGGCTATAAATAGAGGGGTTGGGCGAGAGGGATTTATTCATACCATCACCTAAATCTTGTGTTGAGAGCATATTTAGAGTGTTATGTTCGAGTTATTAGGCTGCCAAGTTAATTGAAGATCAAAAGAAACAAAGGTTGTGTGCCTACACCCTGCGCGCACGCCTTGCAGCGTTGCGTCCGTCCACGCGCCTCGCTTGACGCATCCCGCGCGCTAGCTCAGCGCAGCTGCCCCCCCGGCACGCATCATGCCCAGCGCAACAGGCCATTGTGCAACACGTGCCTAATGCATCAGCCCCTTGTGCGGCACAACATGCCCACCGTGGCTACTGCCAAATGCCCAGCTGCCTACCACAGTCCAAATAACCTCTAAAGAGGCTAATTTTAGGATTTTGGCTAAATTGGAGTAGGGTAAGCTGGTATTTTCATTATATAATAATATTTTGGCTATTTTGACATTATTTATTGATATAACAAGTATTAATTGGGGAATTTCCATTGATATAGAGGAATTCTCAGGAAAGTATTCTCAAGGTGATTTTAGTGGAAAAACTTGCTTGCGGTGAGTGTTTACTTAGTTTTATGCATTGATATGTGGATAAATGCATATGTAAGTGCAAGATACATGCTTATGATGTTATGTTATTTGCCATGATATTGTTTGTGAAATTTCTATGGAAACTGAGATTATACTCGGACTACATAAGTTAGCATGCTTAATAAAAGGTGCTTGGCGGGAAAATATAGTCGGCCTCGGTCAACGGGAAATAATAGTCGGTGATGACCGACAGGAAATATAGTCAAGTTACCTAAGCATGACTAGCAGGAAAAGAATTGTCGATGTGTACATTGGCGGGAAAAGTGGGTTATAGGAACGTTTCCATAAAAAGTTGTTATGATTGATAGTATGTACATGATATGAACATGCCAAGTATAGCATGGAACTGGAGGATGATGATAGAATAAATGTACACATGATCATGCATAAATTATACTCGAATTGTGATTATGTGATTGATTTCCGAAAAATATGTTTTGCAAAGTGATTATTATTTTAAAAGCACCATTCACTGGGCTTAGTAGCTCATACTCTTCCAAATGTTTTCTTATATCCCCCCTCTCCCCCAGGTGGCAAAGCAGAGCGTTCAGGAAGGAGTCTACAAACCACTAAAACACCAGGACTTGGTAAATTCTCAGGGCATGGCTCGAATCATGTGATAAAAGAATATAGGAAATTGAACTATATGTATGAAAGTTAGATAGATTATTGTAAACATGTTAAAGTCTTTAATAGATAAGAGAGGGGAAATATTAAATTAAAATGTTGTCTTGGAATACTACTGGTGTATCCTCATGCTCCCTTCTAAGTCTTGGGGGATTAAAAGCTAGGAAGGGGGTGTGACAATCCAAAAGAAACAAAAGGTGGTCTATTTTACGATCCTCAAGAGAATAAGGTATCTGTATCGACAAATGTCACATTCTTAGAGGAAGACCACATAAGAAGTCATCAACCTCGCAGTAGACTGGTATTGAATGAAATTTCCAAAGACGCTATAGATAGAGCTAGTTCATCTACTAAAGTAGTAGATAAAACAGTACATTTGGTCAGTCACATCCTTCTCAAGAGTTGAGAATGCCTCGACATAGTGGGAGGGTTGTTCATCAGCCTGACCGTTAATTGGGTTTAATAGAAACATAAGTCGTCATACCTGATGACGACATAGAGGATCCATAGACCTATAAACAGGCGATGAAAGATGTGAACCATGATCAGTGGGTCAAAGCCATGGACCTCGAAATGGAGTCTATGTACTTCAATTCTATCTAGGAACTTGTAGATCAACCAAATGATATAAAACCAATTGGTTGTAAGTGGATCTACAAAAGAAAACGAGACCAAGTCGGTAAAGTACAGACTTTTAAGGCTCAACTTGTGGCAAAGGGTTATATCCAGAGAGAGGGAGTGGACTATGAATAAACTTTCTCTTCCGTTTCCATGCTTAAGTCGATTAGAATACTCTTATCCATTGCCACATTTTATGACTATGAAATTTGGCAGATGGATGTCAAGACAGCCTTTCTAAACGGCAATCTTGAGGAGAGTATCTATATGGCTCAACCGGAAGGGTTTATTGCACAGGGTCAAGAACAAAAGGTTTGTAAACTTCAAAAATCTATTTATGGGTTGAAACAAGCTTCTAGATCTTGGTATATAAGATTTGATACTGCGATCAAATCTTATGGCTTTGAACAGAATTTTGACGAGTCTTATGTTTATAAGAAGATCATCAATTCTACTATAGCGTTCTTAGTTTTATATGTTGACGCTATTCTACTCATTGGGAATGAAGTAGGTTACCTAACTGACATCAAGAAATGGCTAGCAACGCAGTTCCAAATGAAAGATAGACAATATGTTGTTTAGGTATATTCTCGGAATTCAGATTATTCGAAACCACAAGAGCAGAACACTAGCCATGTCTTAAGCAACTTATATAGACAATATGTTGTTTAGGTATAAGATGCAGAATTTCAAAAGAGGTCTGTTACCTTACAGATATGGAATTCATTTGTCAAAGGATCAATATCCTAAGACACCGTAAGAGGTTAAGGATATGAGACACATTCCCTATGCTTCCGTAGTAGGAAGCCTGATGTATGCAATGTTATGTACTAGACCTGACATATCCTACAGTAGGGATAGTCAGTAGGTATCAGTCCAATCCTAGATATGATCATTAGATTGCCGTTAAAAATATCCTCAAGTATCTTAAGAGAACGAGGAACTACATGCTCGTGTATGGTACTAAATATTTGATCCTTACTGGATACACTGACTCTGATTTTCAAACCGATAAAGATGCAAGAAATCTACATCGAGATTAGTGTTCATTCTGAATGGAGGAGAAATAGTGTGGAGAAGTGTGAAGCAAAACTGTATTGCAGACTCCACAATGGAAGCTGAATACTTAGCTGCATGTGAAGCAGCAAAGAAAGTAGTATGGTTGAGGAAATTCTTGACAGATTTGGAAGTCATTCCAAATATTTGCCTATCACCCTATATTGTGATAATAGTGGTGCAGTTGCAAATTCAAGAGAACCAAGAAGCCATAAGCACGACAAGCATATTGCGCGTAAATACCATCTTATCCGGGAAATTGTACATCGTGGAGACGTTGTAGTGATCCAGATATCTTCTGAGCAAAACATTGTTGATCCTTTTACAAAGGCCCTCACGACTAAAGTGTTTGAAGGTCAACTACAGAGTCTAGGTCTACGAAGTTTGTAAACTAGGACAAATGGGAGAAATTTTGGGTATATGCCCTAGTTGATTATATTCATATGTTTATTGTGCTCATATGTTTCTCACTTAAATTCAACATTGTGATATTCCACTAGGAGTTTTAGTCTAAGTGGGAGTTTGTTAGATTTTATGTCCTAAAACTCGTAGTTTGTAAATTGATAAACATATTCTGTTTTGTTTTTCAATAAAATTGTTATTGAAATTGTAATCTTGAATCCAATAAACTAAGATCCTAAGATTATTTAATGTAGACTAGAACTTTATGTGATGACATAAAACATGGATCAAGTTCGAGTATATAGCCTAAAATGGTCTATAGTATAGGGATAAGATTGGGCGCCTTGTTCTAGGGACACTATGGATGTGGCCTACTTTGTAGTTAGTACAAACGATGTGATCATGAATCGTTCATATAGAGATATGTTAGTGGGAACATCCTATGCAATGAGTTTGTATAAGACTGGACTACGACTTAGTCACTTTTGCTTTATAACACCGTTTACTGTATAAAACTAACTAATTCAAATTTGGTGACCTAGGTAACTCAATCTCAATCCTAAGCTAACTATGAACTCCTATTTATTCGAAATTATCCTTAGATCTATATGGGTGAGAGCAGCTCAACAGCGCTGACTCAATAAGCCTCCCATTTCAGGGGTAAGACCAAGTAAATAGTTGGGGACATAGGGTGCAAGACAGACTTCATTCCTACTTGTCTCTAGTGGTAGTAGATAGGTTGTTCCCTGCTAACTTCGGAATTAAAATAAGGGGCCCCACCCTCTCACTAGGCTGAGAGGGACTCGATTTGTTGGTTGGACCACAAATCAATTGTTCTTTAGAGGTTCAGTGGGACTGAAGGAACAAGAAGTGTTCTCGGGGGTAAAACGGTATTTTGACCCAGCCAAGACCACGAACAACCTGTGAAAGATTGACTTACTGGTTATGGTTATATTAGATGGACAGAAATATATCTACAGTGAGTGGAGTGCAACTACGGGACTTTAGTGGAATGACCCGTTAGTTAACATATGTTGATTAATTAGGTTAAAGAGTTTTACCGGTTAATCTCGGATTGTTGGAGCCCATGATCTTTAGGTCCATTAGGTCCTCTTACTAGCTTATATGGATTAAACTTAGAACAATATGTTGGATTAATTCAAATTGTTCGAATTAGGAAAAAGGAATAAAACCGATAAGTATATGCGATATCGCTATCGGTTTTTTGTATGGCACTCTATATTCAAATGTGATTTGAATTTTGAAAATATGAATGCGAATTCATGTTCGGGAGGTCAAAATTAGTCAAGAGGGTTAAAACTGTAAAAAGTCAAAGGGTTGACTTTTTCGCTAGGGAAAAGTCAAAGTTTGACTTTGACCAAATAGAAAAATACCAATTTGCCTTTGACTAGAGTTAGTGGAATTATCCAACATTTTTGTTGGATAATCCTATTAACTTAAGTGGACTATGTGTAAACATTATAGAATGACACATAGCCCACTTTGATTTATGCCTTGTGAGGTATTGATTTTTGGTGAGCTTGCATTAGATGCATGTAATTGTTTTATAAAAGGAAGTTATTTTTTAAAAAAAAATAAAATTTTCTTTTGTTAGCTGAATTTTCTATATTTTTTTGGTTTCCAAATTCTCACCAAAACTCCCTTTTTTCTCACATTAACCTTGAACCTCCATTTCTTCTCTTTTCATTCCTTCATTCATCGGTCCCACAACCCGGTTCTGAGTCCAGAGAATAGCAAGAAAACTCTAGTGGTGGTCTGGTAGAGTTCGAATCGAGATTCAGTGAGAAAAAAGCATTTTTCGGGAGCTACAAAGGTTGTACACTATCCCTTTTAGTTTACTTTTTTTTTTTTTTTTTTTTTTTTTTTTTTTTTACATTTGCATGCTAATTTCCTTTTAATTAGAGGCAATTAGAGTGTAATTAGATCCTTATTCCGCTACGTATGTCTCGTGTTCCATCACTTTTCCCCTTTACTTGATATAAATCATATTAATATCATTTTTCCTCCAATTAATGTATCTCATACATCATGCCAATTATATCATATATAACTGAACCAATTTAATCATATCATATATAATTAAACTCTCTCTTGTCAATTTGAACACTTCAAATTGACCCAAAAACTGATTCTCAACTTGAATCTATTAAGCTACCAAGTGGATCTTATGGACCTGTAGCTTGAAGCTCCAACGGTACGTGGATAGTTGACTAAACTCTTTAGTCACGAGATCCACCATCCGTTAACTGTCGGACACTCCACTAAAGACCGATAATTGCACTTCTCTCACCATAAATATATTTCTGCATCCATCGGATATAACTATTCAACAGTACGATAACCCTTCACAGATACTCGTAAGTGCAGTTGGGCCAATTTATCGTTTTGCCCTTATAGTTATATCTAACTCCTCAAGTACCACTGATCCCTCTAATGAACAATACATCATAGTTCTACTATGAGTGGATACCTCTTGGGTCAAGAGAAGATATGTGGCGCCACATTATTCAAGCCCTGGAATCAGCCTTTAAGGGAGCAATCTATCTACTTACCCGTGCTTTGGGGAAGGAGTGAATTCCATCTTGTGTAGCTAAGTTCCTAGCCCCCCAATCAGACGAATCCCCCAAGTGGTAGGTTTGAGTTGGCAATCTAGCCACTCGCACCCATGCAAATCAAAGGACCGCCTCAAAGGTAGAAGTTCCCAACTCACTTAGGATTGAGGTCATGTTACCTATGGTCATCCTAGTGAAGTAAAGTCTCTGTCATGAACGATGTTATATAACGAGACTATACACTTCGTGATCCGGTCTTGTACAAATTTCTTTATATAGGACACCCTCACTCGCGTGTCTTCACATGAATGATCAGGATCAGACCATCTGTATCACGTCACAACATTTGTAACTATCTACAAAGTGAGCTGCATCCGTAATGTCACTAGGATAAGAGTTTCCTCCTATATCCATATGCTACAGACCATTTTGGTTATCACTTAAGGCATGATTCACTTGTATGTCTCCACATGCATGCTTAAGTTACAATGACAACCAGGAATATTAGTTTATTGGTTTGTAGTAAATACAAATAAAACATCTGATGTTTCATAGACAACAGTGAAGAAAATATCTCATATTATTACATCACAAGCGTTTGTTCAATACAGGTGTTTACAAACTATGGGATCCAACAAAAGTTTAGAGCATCAACCCCAATAACTATTTCAAAAGACATGCAAAAAAGTTATGTTTGCTTAAATATAAAATAGAGAATTTAAAATTAGATGAATTATACCTAAAAAAAGTTGCACAAAGTATAAGGCCTATTATTGACACAAACCACCAAAGAATGAAGCAAACATGTTTGCTTGCTAGAGAAACGACAAGGAGACCACTTTGCTGTGTAGTTGAGAACAGAAAGGAAATAAAAATAACCTGTATGAAAGATTTACACATAAACCACATGTATTCAAGATCACCTCCCTCCACAAACTATATCCAACAATATTTTCTAAGAATACACATAAACCATGTATTCAACATGTTTAAGAAGAATACATTAAAAAAAGCCTTTTTTCTATACATGCATTTACTAAGAATAGGATCATTGGACTATTTCATTAAACAATGAGACTATTCTACTAAGAACACATTATTCTTAACTAATAGAACCAACATAAACAATAAGATATTGAACTGATGAATATTATTGGTCATTAAACTAACTTGAGCAAAACTTTGTTGATAAGTCACATAACATAGTCATGCCTAAATAATCATGCCCAATTGATCATGCGCTATTGTCATAAATGGCTCCCAATCACAACAAAAGTTTGAAATAATCATGCCCAATTGATCAACAATTACAAATCAGTTTGGAAAAGTTAGTTTGAAACAAATTCTATCAGCCAAAATCCTTCACAAAAAAAATGACTATATTCTCAATACAACCCATATTCCCAAAATCTTGCCATTCCTAAAAACTTCCAAGACCCAAATCAGTTACATCTTTGGAGGAAAAGAAAAATCAATTACGAAAAGGAACGTTTGAACAACACAATAATGTAAATAGCTTACCAAAACGTTATTTAAATCTTCAGTCTTCTCAATTCCACCAACAACGCTCCAACCTAAAAAAGGAAGATGTTTGATCTTTGGAAATGATATCTGGAGGGAAAAGCAAACACCAGAAGTTAAGGGCTCAAATTGGCAT
The DNA here is from genome assembly GCF_027475165.1 of Benincasa hispida. NCBI lineage: Eukaryota > Viridiplantae > Streptophyta > Magnoliopsida > Cucurbitales > Cucurbitaceae > Benincasa > Benincasa hispida. Next base: position 27,800,597 of record NC_143478.1, read on the forward strand.
GGCGTTTATACCTTCTTCCACATAGCAAGCAGTCAAATATTAAATTCGATATTGGGGATAAGAGGGCCGCAGATGGCAACAAAGGAAGATTAGTATGTTTCAAAAGTAAACGCATAGATGTAATTTTCTTGACTCTTGTGCAGCCAAATTAAAAGAAAGTCAAAAAATGGAGCAAGGAAGGATCATAGTCAAAACAAGGTACCACCTACCCCAATACTCAATAAACTTCTGTTCATACTTTTCAAGTTATTCGACTTGTTCATTACTAAGAATTGACAGTTTTATTGGTTTCAAAGCAAGTTCAGTATACTTCCATTGCTCTCACCTTCAAGGCTTGACCAACTAAGATGGTGTATCCCACGTTAATCATAAAATGATTTGACATATTGTAATCCTCATATAAGAGAATAAGCTTTCCCACCTGCAAGAAGATATGCCATCCGAAAGGAATAAAGAATAAGAAGCCAATATCATGAATGAAACGACAAGAAGAAAACCCTTGAGAAAATAACATCAAAATACAACAAGTGTAATAAGAAAACTAAAATAGAGTAAAAAACTCACCTGCGACGTACAAGGCAGCGGTGCCATGAAGAACGAAAAGAGAGTCTGAAGAACGTGGTGAAATGTACAAGGCAACAACTAAAGGAACTGTTAGAAACGGCAGGGCCCTCAAAACGACGAACTGTAAACCGTCAAAGCACGACAGTCAAGTGAAGAGCAAAACCTGCAAAATAGAAACTCGTTATAGGCTGAGTCGTGGAGCTCGCTCTTTTTAAGACATTTCGCGGCTCTGCCCAAGTGTGCAAGCAGGTCTGAAAATTGTCATGTTGTCCCAGGATAAAACAACCAAATGAAAACTGATCGGAAATGCACCGTTACAGATCGGAACGTACACCCTTTCTAAACTCACTGCTCGGAAAGCTAAGATGGAGGAGGCCTTTCGGTTTCTAAACTCCCAGCTCGGAAAGCTAAGATGGAGGAGGCTTTCTAAACTCACTTCAGAAGTGGGAATTTAGAAAATGAATTATGTGTCTACGAACTGCTGAAGGCCTCGCCTTTTATAGGCCTCAACATCGAAACAGACCGTTTTAAAATTAATCAACGAACTGTTTTAAAAATTAATCAATGGACAATTTTAAAAATTAATCAACGGACCGTTTTAAATATAATAAATGGACCGTTTTAAAATTAATCAATGGATCGTTTTAAATATAAATTTGCACCCAACAATCCCCCACTTGAAAATTTAAACAAAATGAGAAGAGAGGAAAGATTTTCATCGAGCAGTTTCAGTCTATACAACACTGTGCATAAGCAAAGGTGTCTTACGATTTGAACCTTTACATAGTGTAGATGATTCAGAATATACTAGAGTAACCCTTGGTTTTGAACTCTATCTCTAACACCATCTCACATAGAGTGTTATTAGGGTGTAGTACGAAAACCGGTGCTTTTAAGGCCTAGCACGTGAATCCCGATTTAGTGAATGCTTTAGAGAGTTTGCCTATAAACTCCATAGGAAGCGGCCCTCACTTCCACATTCACACAAGTGAGTCTATCAAGGGTACTCCTATAGCTGGGTACCCTACTTGTCATCAAGTATAGATCTCATTAAGAACTGAGTTCAACCTTTCTTATGCTTCAGGATATCATGCTCATACTTTAAGTCATAGGAATGGAACTCTGTATTTGGTTTAGCATGATTCACTATATATCACTCATGATCAGTTATTACCCGTTGAACCTGTTTCTTAGGATCTCCAGTCTATAGGTTGGGTTTTCCTCATTGTGATTCATTTTTCGATAGGCATAAGTCTCATCTTTTCTGAGGTTCTGAAAAACTTTTCTCTGGCCAATCCTTTCGTCAAAGGATCTGCCAAATTTTCATCAGTCTGTATGTGATACACTCTAACTGTACCAGTAGTGAGAAACTCTCTAATAGTATTGTGTTTACGATGTATTTGACGTCTCTTTCTGTTGTAGTAACGATTCTGAACTTTTGTGATTGCTGCAGTACTATCACAATGGATCAATATGGTTGGTATCAGCTTTTCCCATAAGGGAATCTCTGATAGCAGACTTCTAAGCCAGCATGCTTCTTCACTAGCTGTCGCTAGTGCTATCATTTCTGACTCCATCGTAGATTGGGCTAAAATAGTCTGTTTCTTGTACTTCTAAGAGACAGCTTCGCCAGCTATATTAAAGATATAGTCACTTGTAGCCTTTGAATCATCCGAAAGAGAGTTCCAATCAGCATCGTTGAACCCTTCCAAGACAGCGAGAAACTTTTGATAATGTAATTCTAGGTTTTGGGTTTTCTTTAAGTATCTCATGACCTTTTCTGTAGCATCCCAATGCTCTTTATTAGGTTTGCTTATAAATCTGCATAGTAGTCCTACTGCATAAGCTATGTCAGGCCTAGTGCAGTCGGCAGTGTATCTAAGACTGCCTATGATGCTCGCATACTCAGATTGATTAACACTGTCACCAGTGTTCTTGAACAACTTGACACTAGGGTCATAAGGAGTACAGGCTGGTTTACACTAAAAGTAATTATATTTCTTTAGAATCTTTTCTATATAGTGAGATTGATCTAAAGAAATTCACTTTTCAGACCTATTTACTTTTATGCCTAAGATTACACTAGCTTCTCCTAAGTCTTTCATGTCGAAGGTTGCACTCAATATTGATTTTACATCATTTATGATGTGCAAGTTCGACTCAAAGATCAATAAATCATCTACATATAGATATAAGATAGTGCAAAGGTTATTATCAAACTTATGGTAGATGCATTTGTCACTTTCATTGACCTTGAAACCTTTAGATAGGATAAGGGTGTCAATTTTTTCATGCTATTGCTTAGGAGCTTGTTTTAGTCCATAGAGAGATTTGTCTAATTTACACACCTTATTTTCTTGAGCATGGACAATAAAACCCTTAGGTTGTTCCATGTAAATCTCTTCTTCAAGTTCACCATTTAGGAAAGTGGTTTTTACATCCATCTGATGTACTATGAGGTTATAAAAGGCAGCAAAAGAGAACAAGACACGGATAGAGGTAATTCTAGTGACAGTGGAGAATCTGTCAAAGAAATCTACGTTTTCTCTCTTTAAAGCTCTTCGCTACTAACCTAGCTTTAAATTTGTCGACAGTCCCATCAGGTTTAAGTTTCCTCCTTTAGATCCATTTGCATCCTATTTCCTTACATCCTGGGGTAGATCTACTAAGTGTCAAGTCCTATTTGACTCAAGTGAGTCCATCTCATCATTTATGGCTTCTTGCCATAGGTTGGCATCTATTGAGGACATGACAGCTCTTAGATCTTTAGGGTCTTCTTCTACATTGTAGGTCAGGAAGTCATTTCCGAAATCTTTGGCGGTTCTAGCTCTTTTGCTTCTTCTAGGTTCTGGGTCAGTTTCCTCTCTAAGGTTAGGATTTTTAACTAGGGTTATACCACTTGAACCAGAGCCCCCACGATTCTTTGATTTAAAAAGAAATCTATCTTCAAAGAAGTCAGCATCATTTGACTCAATGATCACTTGGTTCACTAGATCATAGAACCTGTAGGCTTTACTATTTAAGGCATAACCTATAAAGACAAACTCATAAGCTCTACTAGCCAACTTTCTCCTTTTTAGGTCAAGAATCTTTACAAAGGCTAGACAACCCCATGTTCTAAAGTAGAACAAGTTTGGTTTCTTATTCTTGCGAATTTCATAAGGTGAAGTTTTATTTTTAGATTTTGGGATTCTATTTAGGACATAACACACAGTAAGGATGATTTCACCCCACCAATAAGACGCGGCTCCTGAACTAAGTAAAATAGCAACTACTAGCTCAGCTAAAATTATATTTTTGCTTTCGGCTTTTCCGTTCATTTCAGGAGAATAAGGTGTGGTCTTTACGTGTATTATTCCATGTGAGTTAAAGAATTCATTAAAACTGTCCGAGTCTTACTCGGTTCCCCTATCACTACGAAGTCTTTTAACTTTTTTATTAAATTGATTTTCTATTTCAAAAACAAAAAGTTTGAAGGCATAAAAAACATCACTTTTTTTTTTCCAGCAAATATACAAAAGTAAAATCAGAGCAGTCGTCAATAAAAGTAATGAAATATCTTTTACTGTTCCTAGTCAATATGCCATCAAATTCACAGACATCAAGATGAATCAAATCTAGAGTTTTAGAATTCCTAAGTACAGATTTATACGAAGTTTTAGTAATTTTAGCCTGACCACCATACTCACATTTATCAAAATCATTCGTGGATAACTTAGGTATCATTTCTAGCCTAATCATGTTACTAATTAAATTCTTATTCATATGATAGAGTCTAGCATGCCAAATATTCATAGAACACAGCATATACACAGAAGATTTCATTTTATTAAGGTCTTGATTTAATTTGAACATTCCCTCAGTTGCATACCCTTTCCCTACAAATACATTATTTTTTGTAAATGTATATAGGTCTGTCTCTATAGTTTGAGTAAACCCAACTTTTTTTAGAAGATAGCCCGAAACCAAATTCTTTCGTATCTCTGAAGTGTGCAGAACGTCCTTCAACGTGAGGGTCTTCCCAAAGGTAAACTTCAGTTTCACCTCGCCGGTTCCAGCAACTTTCGTGGAGTGGTGATCTCCTAACAAAATATTCTTATCCTTAGTTTCAGTATAAGTTTTAAATAGACTAAGGTCGTGACAGCATGGCGCATCGCGCCAGTATCTATCCACCACCCTTCACAACCACCGATCACATTTACTTCTGTGATCATGGCGACTAATGGTTCTTCTGTCAGGTTCGCCTGACCAGTAGGACGACACCTGTTCCTACAGTTCCTAGCCATGTGCCCAGGTTTATTACCATTAAAGCAGAGGGAATGTACCTTTTCTCCTGAAGGGGGCTTCTATTTTTTTTTGCTGGTTCTGGTTGCTAGAGTCACGGTTTTAACCTTTCCTCTTTGTCCCCTTAGGTTTTTTGTTAGGTTTTATCACAGCAGAGGCGGGTTTCCTAGATACTGTGTTCACCTCCTCCCTCTGGTCCTACTTCCAGGCTTCCTCCTTGATCCTTAGCCAGGTTATAAGACTCTTCAAGGAGAACTCATTTGTCTTTATGCCTCAAAGTGTTCTTAAAATCCTTCCACAAGGGGGGCAATTTATCAATAATAACAGCAACTTGGAGTTGTTCATCTAGAGGCATACCTTCAGTAATTATCTCGTGGGCTATCTTCTGAAGTTCATGAGATTAGGCCTCCATGAATTTATCATCCGTCATCTGGAACTTGAGATAACGGCCAACAACATATTTCTTCGACCCGGCCTCCTCGGTGTCATACTTCTTTTGCAGGGCATCCCAGACTTCCTCGCTGTCTTCATTGTACTGTAGTAGTCATACATATCATTATTCAAACCATTTAAAATGAAATTCTTACATAGAAAATATTTCTCCTCCCAGTCAGCAGCTTCTTTTATCAATTGTTTAGTTGGTTCTTCTAAAGGGATGATCGGCTTAGCATTGGTACAAGCTTCGACAAATTTCTTGACAATGAGGAAGAACATCATCTTTTGCTTCCATCGCTTGAAGTTCCCTCCTTCGAACTTGAATGGACGGTTGAGGTCAGATATCTCATTGTTACTACTGAGAGCCATTGAAGATGTGGAAACGTCTTAAAATTGTTGGAAACGGCAGGGCCTTCAGAACGACGAACTGTAAACCATCAAGGCACGATGGTCAAGCGAAGAGCAAAACCTACAAAACATAAACTCGTTATAGGCTGAGTCGCAAAGCTCGCTCTCTTTAATACGTTTCGCAGCTCTGCCCAAGTGTGCAAGTAGGTCTAAAAATTGTCACGTCATCCCCAGGATAAAACAGCCAAATGAAAACCGATCGAAAATGCACCGTTACCGATCAGAACGTACATCCTTTCTAAACTTACTGCTCGGAAAGTTAAGATGGAGGAGGAGAGGAAAATGAAGTGGAATTTAGAAAATGAATTCTGTGTCTACGAACTGTTGAAAGTCTCGCCTTTTATAAGCCTTCAGCATCGAAACAGACCATTTTAAAATTAATCAACAGACCGTTTTAAAAATTAATCAACAAACCGTTTTAAAAATTAATCAACGGACCGTTTTAAATATAATCAATGGACCATTTAAAATTAATCAATGGACCATTTTAAAAAGAATCAACGGACCGTTTTAAATATAAATTTGCACCCAACAGGAAACTTTGAAGGTCCTTGAACAGAAGCGTGGAGATCGATCCAAATTTTATTTTCACAGAATCAAAATTACAGAGTAAAAATGTCATGCATAATCATAAATTTATATCATGCAAAAAAAAAAAGGAAATGAGAGAATTAGGGTGAGAGTAGTAGCCCTTAAAGAACGATCTTCTTCGTGTATCATCTTCTCCAAAAAACACGAAGTTGACACCCCACAATGAACACCACCACTTGATTGCCTCAATATTCTCTGTAAGAGAATCTAGGAGTTTTGTGGGCTTTAGCTATTTTAGAAGAGAGAGATTTTGAAAGAGACGAGAGGAAGTGATGTGGTTCAGATTTTCTTAGAACGTTTTTGTGTATCTGTAATCTTTTTGTTAGAGGTGGCCATTCAAACCACAAAAATCGAACATTTTCTAAAACTGAACCGAACCGAACCGAAGACTTAGTGAAACCAAAAAATGCGGTTCGGTCTGGTTTGAAGAAAATTTGAAACCGAATTAATTCGATTTGGTTAGGTTTCAATTTCGAAAACTGAACTTGAAACCACATGAACCGTTTTTAACTTATATATATATATATATATATTTAAAACAAAAGTAAAACCAAATTTAAAAAGAACCATTTTTAATTTAAAGAACAAAACCAAATTTAAAATCGAATCGAACCGAATTGTTTTTTAATTAAAGAAATATAACATAAATTTTTTAAAAATACCAAAACCAAACCGAATCGCATGTTCGATTTGAACCAATAAATCAGTTCGATTCGGTTTCACATATTAGAAAATTTAATTCGGTTCAGTTTAACCACCAAACTTAACCAAACCGAACCGTTTCCACCCCTAATTTTTGTGAAACCACACACACAAAAAAAAAAAAAAAAAAAAAAAAAGAACAACTACTCTCCCCTGCCACACTATCATGTATTAGAGAGAAAAGAGGGAGAGGGAGTTACAACTCCCTCCCAAAATGATTTTTAAATTAAATTAAATTAATTTCATAAATCAATTTAATACATATTTATATCATATAATATATATTAAACTATATGTTATATCAAATATAACATATAATCTATAGTTTCTATATTGTATTAAATACAATATAACCTATAGCCTCTATTCTCTCACCAAAGACATTTTATTTAAATCTCATTTATATTAAATTTAATTATATGAATCAAATTCTTGTAATTAAGATTTGAATTATATTCAAATATTTATTTTCTCTCAAATAAACTTTATATTATAATGTATCAAATACATTATAGTAATTATATCATATATAATTAGATTAAATTAATTATATCATATATAATTAATAAACTCAATTAATTTGAACAATTCAAATTAATCCAAAAATTGATTCTCATTAATTCTCGTTGAGCTACAGAGGGGACCTCATGGACTTCTAGCTTGAAGCTTCAACAGTACATGAATAAATAATTAAACTCCTTTAATTAAATTATTCACCATCCGTTAATTGTCGGGCACTCCACTAAAGACCGACAGTTGCGCTATTCACACTATAGATATATTTCTGTATCCATTGGATATAACCAGTCAACAATACAATGACCCTTCACAAATTTCTCGTAAGAACAATTGGACCCTAATTACCGTTTTGCCCCTATAGTTACATCTAACTCCTTAAGTACCACTGATCCCTCTAATGAACAATAAATCATAGTCTAACTATGACCAAACCCCTCTCGAGTTAGGAGAGGGTGTGATGCCACATTGTTCAAGACTTTGAATCAACCTAGAACAATTTATTTACTTACCCCGACGTTGGGGAAGGAGTGAATTCCTTCTTGTGTAGTTGTATTTCCAGCTCCTCAATTAGACGAATCTCCAAAATGGTAGGCTTGTTGAGTCGGCCTATTTGGCTACTCACACCCATATAAATCAAAGAACCGCTTTCATAGGTAGGAGTTCACAACTCACTCAGAATTCAGATAATGTTACCTATGGTCATCCTAGTGAAATGTAAGTCTTTATTATGAACGACGTTATATAATGAGACTAGTCATTTCGTGGTCCAGTCTTATACAAACTCATTTATATAGAACATCCCTGCTCACAAGTCTCCACATGAATGATCAGAATCTAATCATTTGTAGCACTTTGCAATAATTGTAACATCTACAAAGCAGGTCATACTCATAGTGTCACAGAGCCAAAACATGATCATTTAAACATGATCTACCCATATGTCTATACATATATGTTTAAGCTACAAGATAACCTTGGATGTTAGTTTATTGATTTGTGGGTTTAGTGCAACTAAATGTCAAATAAAACATCACATATTTAGATAAATAAGATGTTTGTACAATACAATTATATACTATAAAACCCTACGAAATTTAGGGTATTAGCCTCAACAACAACAATATGATAGCATCGGCACGAAAGACAATAGAGTAAATAAAAGTGAGAATCATAGGTAAAATAACAGAACAAGACCCAATACCAAATACTGTCTTGTTAATCTTCTTTATTAATGAGATATCCGTTTGAAATCCAACAAGAAATAAGTAAAAAGTATTCCCAATTGAAGAAATCAAATCTGGAGAAACGAATCCCCTGAGGGGAAAAGTCGTCTATCTAAATGCCTCCAAGTGAACCATAACAGAAGAACCTAGAATTAAATCACCCTGAAAAAGAAAAATAATCACAACCCATTAAAAAGATGAACAAGAAATTTCAGATGAAGAAGAAGAAGATGAAGAAGAAGAAGAAGAGGAAGAGGAAGAAGAAGAAGAAGAAGATAGGAGTTACCAAAATTTGTGAGACAATGAGGGGTTGGCTGGGGGGCTTGAAGAGGCGATAAAATAAGAGAATAGTTCCAACATAGATTCCAACCTGCAACAAAAGAAGAGAAATTGAGAACACTAAAGGGTTTTCTCCCATGAAAACACCAGCAAAGCGAATCCGACGAGCAAATGTACAGATGTTGGTAGAATTGTTGAAGCTCCGCCCAGCTCTGCCGCTGACAAAGGTGGCAATGTCATCTGGCTTCATTACAATGGAACCCATTTTTCGAAGGTGGGTGAAGTAAGTAAAAAGTGCAATGGGAACCACGAAAAACTTCAAAGAGAGAAGAAATGAAAAGGGAAAAATGGGGTGGAAGCCATTTTCGGAAGTGCGGTAGTGGGAGAAAGCTTTAGAGAAAGAAGAAAATGGGGCACCTCCCCCAATTTTTCACCTATTTAAATATATAAAACCCTAAAACAAATAAATCACAAATTACTTGACATTTATAAAATGTCAAATAAAAATGGAATGAAAAAAATTCAAAAATTTATGTCAACCTTCGTTTTTTTCATTATTCTTGACGTTTTTCATCAAATTTACATGGTACTTGACGTTTTTTTTTTTAAAATAAAAACGTCAAGTACTCAAAAGTTCCAAGCGTCAAGTAATGTGGTTTTTGTAGTAGTGGTGATCATCGAAGTTGATCATCAAAGATACTTTTCGTTGGAGTTTGTAGTTGGAGGTGGTTGTCAAAGCCTATGAAAGTGATTGCCAGAGTTGGCCATCGAAGTTTGTTGTCGGAGGTGGTTGCTGGAACTGAAAATTGATCGTTGGAGTTGGGTCACCGGAGTTGTCATCTGAGGTGGTTGCCGGAGCCCAAAGTTGGTCGCTGGAGTTTTCATCGAAAATGGTTGTCAGAGTCCAGAGTTGGTTCCCGGAGTGTGATGGCGATAGTTGCCAACAGTGAACGATGGGTGTAGCCATTGAAAATATTGGAAGAAGAGAAAGTTGTGGTGAGTTGATAAAATATACTAACTTAATTCTACCAACATTTAAAATTGATGAACCAAATATTATACAAACTCAACTCAACTCATAATGGTGAGCTAAACACTCATCGGATGTTCAAACTTCTACTTTCACATTTTATTAGAAAACAGCATATAGTTTGCTATTTTTAAAACATTAAAATGACATAATGTTTAAAATATATTTAATTTGGTGATCATGTTTACGAAATCAGATATATATGTAGATGTCATTAATGAAATTAAAATTTATTGATAAACTGAATAGTGTTGACTTTTGAGGTAATTAATGAAATTGACAATTAAATTAATCTAAGTTTAATATATAGTTGTGATCACTTTTAATCAAATGAGATTTGTTACCTAGACTTACAATAATGACATAAACAGGAGGATGTATAATTGCATTTTGGTTTATGGGTCGCCTTCAAAATAATCATACCAATTATAACTGTGATTATATGAATCATAATCCACAAGTAAATAATAAATTAAGCTTCAAAAAGTGCTAATATCTTATGTAAAATTATATAATTAGATTTACATATTATGGCTATTTTGGAGATGTGGTTCTCAAGTTTATGACGTCATAATGATATTAAATGCGTTGGCATTTCTTATAATGTCAATATAGTTCATAAATGAGACCAAAATTACTTTCCCTAGTCTTTTTTTTTTTCTCTTTGAGGTGAAAAAAAAAACGTTTTTATGATCTGAAAAGCCCTATTTTCTCTATTTATTATAATTGTTATCATTACTTTTTGTAGAAAAAAAATCCATATACTCTAATTTCTGTGGTAACAAGTTTAGTTATTAAGTGGGATTAAACAACATCATATTTGTTTCCATTTTTTAAAAATATTTCAATATGTGGGGCAAATGTATATTCTTTTTAACAAATGTATAGTTCAATATTTCAATTTTTTAACTTTTCATTTTATGATATGTTTTTATTTTTAACAACTTTCTCATTTTTTATTCTTTTCGTTAGCTCCAACTTGCAATCTATTTAATTAATTACCATTATTCTTCTTGAATTTTGTGTTGAATAAGGATGTAATTAGACACTAATTAGATATATAAAAATCAATAGTTGATGATAAAATAATCAGCTCATTTAATTTTTCTATATTTAATTTTATTCATGTTTAGGATCAATTAGACACAAAAATGAAAGTTTAATGATCTATTAGGCACTAAATGGACCATTTAACATTATTAAATACAAATTTTAAAGTTTATAGACTAAACATGTGATGGAACTATTTTTTTTTTTCTTCCCCTATTTTGCATTCTATTATTTTCTAATCTTGGTAACTAAAATCATGCGTTTGGCCCAATAATTTCAGTAATTTATTTTGATGACCCATTGGGCTTTGCAATGAAGACAATTTTGGATAATGGATTAAAAATTCCCATTGGGGATTGCCCTATTTTTTGCTCTCAACCTTCCATGCTCTGGCTCAGCCCTGTGCCAGTGTTCTGTTTCACGCTTCGCCTTCCATATTCAATCTCCGGTCTAGAGCTGCCGAAGTTTATTGCAGGTACTCTTGTGTTTTCGATTAATTTATTGGCCTCTCACTCTCTCGTTCTCTTTCAGTCTCTGTTTTACTTAATCCCTCAGACCCATTATTTGTACCGAATGTTGGTGTTGCAATTTCATCCTGTTTTGGTAAGAGTCTTCATCGTTCTTCACTATCTCAACTTCATCCTAATGCCTTCCTGTTTGTTATTATCACTAGCATTGCGTTTTAGAAATGATACGGGGACGAACCTGTAACTATTACCTCTCTGTAACCTTCAGAAATTTGGTGACGACCTGTACTGTCCCACTTGATATCCCAACTACTTCGAGTTCCTCTTCTGCAAGCCAACATAAAAACTTGTGCTTTTCCTTAGTGGAGCAGCTAATTCGTCGTGGCTTGTTTTTGTCGGCGCAACAAGTGATACAACGAATTGTAACGCAATCTTCTTCAATTTCTGAAGCTATTTCTGTTCTTGATTTCGCTGCTGAACGGGGTTTGGAGCTTGATTTGGCCACCCATGGTTGGCTTTGCCGGCAGTTTGTTTACTCTAAACCCCAATTGGCTGAACTTCTGTACAATAGAAACTTTGTATTCGGAGGTGCTGAGCCGGATGTGTTACTTATGGATTCTATGGTAATCTGTTTCTGCAGGCTAGGAAAATTTGAGGAGGCATTAACCCATTTCAATCGACTCCTTTCGTTAAATTATGTCCCAAGTAAAGTTTCATTTAATGCTATCTTCCGAGAGCTTTGTGCACAAGAAAGGGTTTTAGAGGCATTTGACTATTTTGTGAGAGTCAATGGAGCTGGTGTTTACTTGGGGCATTGGTGTTTTAATGTCTTGATGGATGGGCTATGCAATAAGGGGTATATGGAGGAAGCTCTTGAATTATTTGATATAATGCAAAGCACTAATGGTTATCCTCCGACATTACATTTGTTTAAGACATTGTTTTATGGCCTCTGTAAGAGCAGATGGTTAGTGGAGGCGGAGTTGTTGATCAGAGAAATGGAGTTTCAGAGTCTATATCCTGACGAGACGATGTATACTTCTTTAATTCATGGATATTGCAAAGATAAGAAAATGAAAATGGCAATGCAAGCCCTTTTTAGAATGGTAAAAATAGGTTGTAAGCCAGATAGTTTTACATTAAATACCCTGATCCATGGGTTTGTGAAGCTGGATCTAGTTGAGAAGGGTTGGTTGGTATATAACCTTATGGCAGAGTGGGGAATCCAACCTAATGTGGTAACTTTTCACATCATGATCAGTAAGTATTGTCAAGAAGGGAAGGTTGACACTGCATTAGCGTTTTTAAATAGTATGGTGAACTCCAATTTATCTCCTAGCGTGCATTGTTATACAGTTTTGATTAATGCACTTTACAGGGATGATAGGTTAGAAGAAGTCAGTGAACTGCTTAAGAGTATGTTGGACAATGGAATCATACCTGATCATGTGCTGTTCTTTACCCTTATGAAGATGTATCCAAGGGGACATGAACTTCAGCTTGCTTTAAATACTTTAGGGGCGATTGTAAAAAATGGCTGTGGGTGTGATCCTTCTGTAATCCTAGCCAGTACGAAGTGGCAAACATCAAGCACTCTAGAGCAAAAAATTGAAACACTGCTGCGAGAAATTTTCAATAGCAACTTGAATCTAGCAGGTGTGGCATTTAGTATTGTGATTAGTGCTTTATGTGAGACCAAAAATTTGGATTTTGTTTTGGATTACTGGCATAAAATGGCAAGTCTTGGATGCAAGCCTTTGCTCTTTACTTACAATTCCTTAATTAGGTGTCTCTGCGAGAAGGGGCTTTTTGAGGATGCCATGTCTCTAATTGATCACATGCAAGACTGTAGTCTGTTTCCTGATACCACAACTTATTTGATTATTGTAAACGGACACTGTAGGCAGGGTAATGTTAAGGCAGCATATTATATTCTAAGGGAAATGAAGCAGAGGGGACTGAAACCAAGTGTTGCTATCTATGATTCAATAATAGGTTGTTTAAGTAGGGAAAACAGAATTTTTGAAGCAGAAGGTGTTTTTAAGATGATGCTAGAGGCTGGTGTGGATCCTGACAAGAATTTCTTCTTGAGGATGATTAATGGCTATCGTAAAAATGGCAGGATTCTTGAAGCCTGTGAATTATTTGAGCAAATGGTTGAAAATTCTATTCCATCAAGCTCTCATATTTATACAATGTTGATTAGTGGCTTGGTTAAGGAAAATATGACTGATAAAGGATGTTTATATATGGGCAAGATGTTAAGAGATGGGTTTTCACCTAATGTTGTGTTGTATACCTCTCTTATCAATCATTACTTAAAGATAGGGGAGGTTGAATATGCCTTTCGATTAGTTGATTTGATGGAAAGGAGTCACATTGAACCGGATGTTATCTTCTATATTACATTGGTCCGTGGTGTTTGCAAAAACTTAAGTGTCAACAAGAAAAAATGGTGCATACTAGAGAAAGAGAATCAAAAGGAAAAAAGTATGTTGTTTCATCTGCTCCATGAAACAACTCTTGTTCCCAAGGATAATAAGATGATAGTTTCTGCTAATTCTACCGAGGAAATGAAATCCTTGACATTGAAACTTCTTCAGAAGGTTAAAGATGCATGCATTATGCCTAACTTGCGTCTGTACAATAGCATAATATGGGGATATTGTAGGACAGATAGGATGCTGGATGCCAATCATCAATTGGAATTGATGCAAAAAGAAGGGTTGCGTCCAAACTCAGTTACTTTCACGATTCTTATGGATGGGCATATTCTTGCAGGCGATGTTAACTCTGCCATTGGGTTGTTTAATAAGATGAATGAAGATGGGTGTATTCCTGATAATGTTGCATATAACACTTTACTGAAAGGCCTTTCCCAAGGAGGGAGACTTTCTGATGCATTGTCCCTCTCATATACAATGCGTAAACGAGGGTTTTCCCCAAAAATACTAACTTATCATAGTTAAAAAACTCTTCTTGAGCGTGTGATTCAAGTGGCCATGCCTTCAAATTTCGTGAGAACTTGATGCCTATGATAAAAATTTACCTCATTGGAAATGATGCAAATTGGCTGCCCACATCCTATGTGAAGAAAATCATTGCAGGAAGCTTGTCTTGCTTTTAATTTAAAGGTTGAGAGGAGCAAGCATAAAAGGCATAACCAAATAGGTTTTTGGTGGAGTCATGGATGAAATAAGATGGGTCATCATGGTACATATGAATGCATGGTAATACAGACTTGGAGACGGCACAATCACTGAAAGTGGAGGTTAGTGATGAAGATTCACTTGAATTTCTTTAAAACTTTCTTCTCTTTCCACTCTGACCTTTTCCTGTTGCCTTTCTGCTCACTATTGTTGAACGATATGTTTTCTTTTTTCTTTTTTTTGAACAAGACCTTTCCATTCACTATTTATGTTATTGCAGATGTTCATTCATAATATTTGTTTGACTTTAGCATGATCCTTTTCTACAACCCTTTCCCTTGGAAATCTTGGAATTTGCAGCGTATTTGGGTAATTCGGAATTATTTTTTAAAATATTGAATTAAATCTTCTTACCAACCTTCTGCTTATTATCTTGTACACGATGAATAGAAGTATTTGCTATTGTTATGTCTTAAACTTGACCTGGTATTATGTACTTGAACTGGGTGAAACTTGCAAGCTGCAAGATCCTTCTGGTAATTAGGTAGATTGATCCAGTTGAAACAAAAGTAAGGCTTTTCTTATCAGTTATAAGTGTTTGTTTGTTCGACCCCAGACGAGGGTCTTTTATGGAGGAGATTTATCATCCATACTTATGGGTTGGATACTCATGGGCTTGGGCTGTCCAAAAAAATTTCTCTGATAGGGCTATATTGGGGCTTTGGTACCACAAGCATGGTGGGAGAAGTTGATTAGCCACAAGATTGGGTTGGGAAATTATATCAAGTTTCAGCCTCTAAGTTTGATGCTTTGGTTGACCATCACCCCTCTAGAACTAGAAGAGAGCCTTCTCCCACGATGTACCACAAGTGCTGTATATTTTGGGGGAAGTTGATAAGCCACAAGATTGTGTTGGGAAATTTTATCGGGTTTCGGCCTTTCAGGGACATGCTTTGGTTGACCATCGCCCCTCTATAACTAGAACCTTGTCCCCTGGGCTATAGAACATTACTTGCTAATAATCTTTCTCTGCATTTCGGTCAATATTTCTTTCATGTGAAGTACGCTTGCGCTTTTTCTAAATTTTCTCATACAGTTCTTTGTTCTCCATCCCCTACTAGTGTTGTCACATCATAAGAAGTATTTTTAGGGTATTTATCTTTATTTTCTTCGTCCAGATGAAAATTAAATTGCTTATTTGCTTGAGTATGAAATTGTTGATCATTTTGTTATCCCTGTTTAGATTCTTACTATTAGGAATTTAGAGATATGGTAGAACCATCTTTGTAGTCGCTAAGGTCAGTCAACTTTTCAACACCATCAAGTTGTTTAGAAGGCACTCTGCTCAGAGTTTAATCCAGAACTTAAATTTTCTAGAATCTATGCATTGTTAATCGGTTCTTTGAATATTTACTTGATTTTTACAGCTAATTATAATTAACATAAAGTATTAATTCAAATTGTGCAAATTATTTGTCCAAGAAGATTAAAGTGTGCGGCAACCCCACAATAATAGAGGAATTCCTTGGGTAATCCCCTTTTACGTTATTAGAATTCAAGTAAGGTCATTGCCCTTTTACAATATTAAAAATCTTTAATTTAATTTTTTTTTTTTTAAATTCTAACTATGTATTACCCTTGTTTTTAATTTGTATATTTTTTTAGCATAGAATAGCTTGGGGGAAATGTGTGAGTTTTTTTTTTTTTTTCAAATTATTATTATTATTATTATTATTATTATAGTACAATGGGGGTAGGAGAATTCGAATTACAAATCTCTTGGTTGCCAACACATCCGTTTGCCAGATGAGCTATGCTCACTTTGGCTTGAGGAAATGTATTTGTAAATTTTTACATTTGATGTTTGATATTTTAGTTTTAGGATTTTTATTAGTTGAATTCATGCAGAAAGTTGATCTTTCATATGAAACTGCGTTCATTGTGAAGATTTTCAACCACTAAACAACTGGCTTGTTCAAGTTCATATCTAGAAGCCTTTAGGGCCGTATCACTTAGCTCATGTTATAAATGTGTAGTAAGAAGTGCATCGCTAGTTCTTTACAGTAAATAGAAGAAAGTTGCATGGTGTTCATTTCAACATATTGTGCTTTCAATTTCCTTTCTTTCTTTTTAAAGGTGTGGGCTGTTTGGTTATTTAGAAGAAATTGGGAGGGGTTGAGAGACCTTGGGTTAAGTTGTGGTCCATGGTTAGGTTTTCACACCTCTCTTTAACCCTAGCCCTTGGTGTGTAAAGCTTTTTGTATACCCTTCTAGTTCTTATTTTGCTTGATTGAAGCCCCTTGCCATGTTAGTTTGACTCCTTTTGGGAGTTTTTCCCTTTTGTTTTTGTTTTTGTCGTTTGTGTCTTTTTTTTTTTTCCCCAAGTGTTTACTTTCAACGAAAGTTGCTTGGTTTCTCATTAAAAGAAAAAGTATTGAAAAATATATGGTCGGAATTTGAATAGTAGGAATTTAAGTGATTTCATTTAATTGAAGTATGGAAATTAACAACCAAGTTCATCACTAGATTTGCAGTTTAATTGGGTGGAAATTAACAACCAAGTTCATCACTAGATTTGCAGTTTAATTGGGAAATAGGTTTGTCGTTTGCTAATTCTGAGCTTATGAATGTGTAGCTTCTCATTTGACATATATATGAACTTGAATGATGATTTCTTCAATCAGCATACACATTAAGGAATTTAATGATTTGGCTATATTTATTTCAGAGGAAGAATGAAGAAAACTTTTTCTTCTAGAGTCCAGGAGTGAATGGGACCTCTGTGTCTGGCAACCACGACTGCCCTGCAATGAAATTTTGGACGGTGAACTCTGATGCCTCTGTTGAATTTCTTATAACACGGTAACCTTTCCAGTTCACTCGCTGGCTGGTTGGTGAACGAGGACCGATGTTGTTATACTCTCCATAATATAAAGTATCGAGTGCAAAGTCACCATCCCACTCCAACCAACCTGTTGGATCAACCAAACTATCGAGGTAAGTTTTCATGAAAACTGTTCGAGAGTACTCCTTCCAAGGCCTTCCTAAGTAGGTTTTCACTGTGCTCTCCACTGGTTTTAGGTCATCTGTGGCCATGACCCGTGAATTGTGGATTGAAATGCCAGTATTTTGATTTGGATCGGTCCGTCCTTGAGCGGTAACTGCATTCTTCTGACCATTCATTGGCCTCCTTGCGTAAATCATGCAGTTCTGAAGAACAACTGCAGCATTGCCAAATATAAAATCTACAGTGCCGTAAATATAACACTCCTTATAGAATTGTCTTTGTGAATGGACATAAAGGGTGTCTTGATACCCTTCAAAGGCACAACGGTAGAAAACAGAAAGATCTGCGCCAGATCGGAGAGCAACTGCTTGATGGTTTTCAGGACCTGCAGTGTTCCGGAATGTGATGCCCCGAGCTATAAATCCTTCACCAGTCACCGCTGATTGTCAAAGAATACAAACAAGTATTTCTCATTAATCATAGGTGATTTCCTAATACCATTTTAGGAATGTACAAAAAAAGTGAATGGATATAACTAATTGACATTTGACAGCCATATGACGTATTGCCATATATATATATATATTGCCATTTCTATATTGATGTTGACAAAGAAGCTGGGACACTGGCCACAAATAATTCGCTTTGAGAAACTTATATTTTATTATTTTCATTTAGAAATGGAGGATAGGAGAAAATTCCAAGCACCATGCCTTGGAATGGAAGAAACTTCATTCTAGATGACAAAGATGCCAATGTCAAATGTGCACATTTCGGTTGTTATAATGAGAAAAATATGCAGGTTGACACGTTCAAATGTTATAAATATAATGGAGGCAAATGACCTTATAAACAGTCAACCTAGAGAGAGAGACTTACCAACAGTAGCAGAATTGAAAGTAGTGGAGCCTCCTCCTACACTTCGATTACCAGTAATGAAGGTAAATCTCATTCCATCTCCTATGAGCATTATATTCTTCATCTTACTTCCTATCTCCAGGTTTTCTTGGTAAACCCCTCTCTTTACTTGTATAACAAATCTCCCATT
This sequence comes from Benincasa hispida, assembly GCF_027475165.1. Taxonomy (NCBI): domain Eukaryota; kingdom Viridiplantae; phylum Streptophyta; class Magnoliopsida; order Cucurbitales; family Cucurbitaceae; genus Benincasa; species Benincasa hispida. Next base: position 27,819,353 of record NC_143478.1, read on the forward strand.
TGTCTTCCTTTTTGCAGCCTCCTCTAGAGCGGCTCCTACCGTTGTATGGTTACCGGATCCGTCCTGAGCCACCACAAGGTCCACCTTTGTTGAAGATGACTGCAGTAACCTCCTGTCACCACCTGAAAGCCAACTTGGGAATCCCTTTTTATATGTTTCCTTCCCCAACCCAGCTGAAGCATTGTTAATAGCCAAACTGTTGCTTATCAGCTTTGTGACATTGTTTGACATGATCAGCTGCAATATATAGTCCGAAACATTAAGCTCAGCAAACCCGGTGCGGCACGTTTCGAGGTTGGTTAGGGCAGTACTAAGCCAGGTTTGGATATCAAACTCAGTACATTTAGTAGCGGAATCAAGAGTTTGGTTGAGCTGAAAGATGGTGTTTTGGTAAAGCTTCAAGCAATCAGCCCAAGCGGCCTTTTCCTTCCCATTTCGACACTTGGAACCGACACCCTTAGTGTGGCTCTCAGCACCCAGAGCTCTTTCCATGGCAAATTGGATCACCATTTTCTTGAACTCAGTCATATCTTTGGGAGCAGCTTTGCTGCCTTGGTTGAAAAAGTACTTGCAGGTTTCAGGGTAAGTGGTTTTTCTACACCACCAATCAATGCCATTAGAGGCATGCTTGGAAAAGGCTGCAGAAGATAGAAGAAAGAAGTGAAGAAAAAAGAACACTCCAAGACTCCTCTCCATTGTTGCTTTGATGAAGCTTAGCTAGCTCTCTCTGGTTTGGTTATATAGGGAAGAAGAGGATGAGGAAATTGGGATGACATGGAGACAGGTTGGCTATGTGAAAATAAACTACAGTTTGAATAATCAAACTCCAAAACTTACATCCATGTGCCAATCATCTATTCACTTCACAGGCCTTCTCCCTCCCTCCCTACCTAGAAGATGAGAGAGTTGAATTACAATTAAGCTTCATATTGTATTGAACTTCATGCATACAGTTGTATATATGCACTTGACTTTGAAGGTAGTGATTTTATTTCTAATGTTTAATATTAATCTTATTCAAGGTCGACAAAAATGTCAAGGTCTTAATTTTTTAGAAATATCAATGAAAATATTGATGAAATATTGATGCCAATAAATATTTTTTGGAAAAATATTAAAAACAAAATTATTAAAAAATATTTATTAGTAAATAAATATTTTACGGTTTTTAAACAAATTAACATGTTTATTATTTATATAATATTTATATTAGTGATGTTTTGTTGTTTATTTTATTATGTTTCATAAATTTTTTATGATAGGATGAAAAATGTCAATTTGCTCTTTCATGTTGATGCCAATAATTTATAGAAATATACGAATCTTGATGAAATATTGAGATGATGAAAAATTTATACGATCTTATTTTTCAAAAACACAATTGCTCCTATTTAAAACTAAAACTCAACTGGTAAGTTATTATAATAAGACAAGAAGAGTTAGAGCTTTTATTAATGTTTTTTTTTAAATACTACAATTTTAGAAATAAAATGTTTGTTGCCATAAATAAAAACATTATTTTAAACTGTATTGTATAAAGTTTCAACAATGTAGGAAGAATAAACGTCATCAATGACACAATATAACTCCATAACTCTACATTTGGTATTTTTTTAGTCACCGCAATACAATTTTATATTTATTATATTCTTTATTTGTGCTTTATTAGCTATTTTATTTTATCAATATATAGAAAAAGGTTCACAAGGATGGCAATTTTAGTGATATGCATACTTGCTATGTTGAAGATGCCATTTTGTGATATTTTATACATTTCAGTGTTTATTGAAAACTTTACACCATTTCGTGTTATCAATAAAATTCTAATCTTTTACTAGAATTTAAGTACAAAACTATATGAACTTAGGCTTCAGTAAAAAAAATCAAATCAATTTGAAAATATAGAGACGTCTATTGTTCTGACAAATATAATCAACATATGTTCAAACATACATAACATTTATTATACTAAACATGTTAATAGCAAAACATTTCATTATAAGATTTTTTTCCTTAAGCTACGTAAGCTCATCTCACAATGGAATAGCATTATGTAATCTCTTATGGCATTAATTCTCCTTTTGTAATTTTATATCATTCATAAAAAAACCGTTTTTTTTTTTGGGAATTTTCCCAAAATAGGTGTGTTCTTTGAATAAACCCATATAATCAAGTGTTTATTTTTTTACAAAAAAGAAAATCAGAAACATTATTTATAATTAATTTTCAAGTAGCCCATCTTTTGTTTTGTTTATTGAAAGAACATAAAAGGAATTTAGTGTGTAAAAGAAAACAATTATACACCTTTTGACTTTTTCTTCATTCCATTGACTTTTTTTTAGTCAGGTGGCACATGGGGTTGGAGAAGCCAAAACCGTGTTGTTTTAATAATCAATCTTTGACAACATTAATAATGCTTAAATTACAATGTTTGAACTTTGATTGCTTCTAATATTTGGACAAAGTTAACCAAATGGAGTGTTATTGACACTTAGCATATAACACAAATGACAAAAATAAACGTGATGTAGATTTTGTGCGAAAATTTGTTATACAAGCAAAGAAAATGTTTGAAGATATAGAGAAATTAAATAATATGTCACGAAAGCTTAATCACCAACTTTGTTGTCAGTTTACTAAAGTGAGCATAGCTTTGGTAAATAAACTATATATATATATATTTTTTTTATTTTTTTTAGAATAGGTAATATAATTATACAACAATAAGGAGGATAACAAAAAAAGAAAACCCCACAACTGGAGCCAACACCAAAACAAAGACCAACAACAAAAACATAAAGAAGAAATACATCAACCCGCCAGGAAAACTAGATAAGACCAAAAAGGTCAATCCACAAGGAAATAGCACGAGCACGAACCGTAGAGACAATAAGATGAAACAGAGCAGAGACCATCCTTGGCCAACCCCCATAGAGCCGGTGATTATGCTCCTGCCAAATGTAGTAGTTTGAAGCACACCAGAAAACACAAAACAACTTACTATGCATCCCCTTACCCAGCCCCACTCGACACACCCAACTCAACTCTATATCCCATCCTGTCACCCGATGAGTCAAATCCAACTGACACACCACCCTCGACCACACCTCTCCCAAACCCACACTAAAAAAATAGATGATCCCGCGACTCCAGACCTCCCCCACACAAAAGACACCCCCTTCCTCCGACAACACACCCACCTCCTCAACCAATCCCGCGTGCCCAGCCTATCGCTCACAGCTAACCACACACAGAAGGAATGACGCGAGACACCACCCCCAGACCACAAAAGACCTGCCCAAGACATCTTAGGACGACGAGGATGCAAACGTTCCCATGCACTAGCAATTGAAAACTGACCACTCACACTCGACACCCAAACCCAATAATCCTCCCCTCTCACCCTAGGCCCCACAGCCTGTATAAGACCCCAAATCTCGAGTAACTTCCATGACACTGTAGGCCACCTCCAACCTCCTTCACTATCTATAAACTTCGACAACTGCGCCTCCAAACTACTCTTTGCATCTCCGACCACCCTAGACCCATATGTATCTAAAATCGCGCCTCCTGACAACCAAGGATTCCACCATACAAAGCATGACCTTCCATCGCCCACCATCAAATGGACCAGATGCTTGGATCTATCTCTACATCGCAAGATAGCCCTCAAGCACCAAGACTTCCCAATCTCACACCGAACCGCCCACGCAAAATATACGCCTCCATCCACGCCACCCATAATGAGTCTGACTTAACTAAAAGAAGTCAGAGCAGCTTCTTAATAACATAACATTATCCAATAAACTAGAAGGATTGACTTGCTTATATTAATTATATCCATGAACACAACTTGTCCTAAAGTGCATTAGAGTTCAACTATGGATCTATAGTGGTCTGCCTTGTAGTTAATGAATGAAGGTTAATTTAATTAATTAATCTTGGATCATTGAAGCTAGGTCTATAAGGTCTCATTGCTAGTTCACTATGGACCAACAAGGATCAAATTTGTTGAAAGAAAATTTGGAATGTTTAATTTCACGAGGAAATATTAATTATATTTGGTACAATTAATTACATTATTTATTATAAAGTTTATTTGAATAAGATTCAAATTATAGCTTTATAATATGAAAAATTAATTTGTTTGAATATGATTCAAATAAATAATTATTTATTTGGATGAGATCCATATAAATAAATAAATAATTTAAATTGAATAAGATTTGAATTAAGTAAATGTTGGAAGAATTCATTTATTTGAATACAATTCAAATAATTAATTATTTAATTTGAATGTGATTTGAATTAAAGAGATAATGCAGAGAATAAATATTTAAATTCATTTAATACGAGATATTAAATGAACAATTATCTTTTAATATTGGATATCAGTAGATAATTAAATCATTATAGAATAAATATTTAAATATTTTGAACCATTTAGTATGAGATATTATTTGGGTAGAATTAATATTGGATATTATTAAATATTTAATTAAAAATCTATGCGAGTTATCTCAATAGGATTAGGAGTGACCCATACAGTTCCATGAATAGGGCCCTTAAGAGCCCTTATAGAAGATACTCTCTACAAGAATACTCTCTACAATTACTTCGAAACTCTCTCTAGAAATTCTCTCAATTTTCTTAGAAAAGTTCTAAGAAAATTCTTCTTCCCGGTTCCCTCTATTATTTCAAGAAGCGGTTCCCGCAAGTTAGATCCTTGCCAGAGTTATAGCAAGGAAAACCTCATAGAATTTGAAGAATCTAAGAAGGAGACTACCAGTTTCAAGAGAAGATTTTGCTGCAGTCACATGTCGGCAATGGTATGGTCCTTAATCTTTTTCTTATTTGTTTTTAATTGTTTCAAGAAATCAAATAAAGCGATCTCACGCTTTTGCGTGGATTCAATTCCCTTCAACCTTATCTTTGTGACACTATGAATACGACTCACTCTTGTAATTGTTACAATAATTGTAAAGTGTTACAAACAATTTGGTTATAGTCGTTCATGTGGAGACATGTGAGTGAGGGTATCCTATACAAAAAGTTTGTATAAGACCGAATTGCGAAATGATTAGTCTCTCTTTATAACACAAAACATAAGAGTTATGTTTGGGAAAACAAAACTAAAACTTGGATAAATGATTTAGTCTGAGTTTGTCTAAGTGATGAAACCCCTATTTCAAAATACTTAGTGGGAGACTAGATGTATATGATATGCCATCTCTCATATGTTCTTTAGTAAGATTCACACTATGAGACTCGTGCTTGACCTTGTGACTCATCCTTGCCTTTGTTTATGCGCTCGATGAGATTTGTTGTCATTTGATTGTACCTTCTGTTACATTGGTACACCCTAGCCCACCTCTCAATACCAATATCTTCTAGGTATTTGCATGGACCTAGATACCCTATAAATTGACTCCAATTGTAGTTGGAACACAGACTCATGACTTGCCTTGGTTGCTTCGTCGAAAATATCCAAACTATCTTTATTCTTAAAATTAATTGATAAATTAGCTTTCAAGTGATGGATGCATATACCATAAACTTCTTCTAGGAAGACCGTGATAATTGTCTTTTTTTATGCTAGGGTTTCTATCTAATACGATAACCAAATCACAAACTTGCCCAATTGCACATCTTAATTGCTGAAAAAACCACACCCAAGATTCATCAGTTTCTACAATTAAAACAGGGTAAGTGCCATTCAGAAACCCCCTAATGGAAGCACCAAAAGCCATGAAGACGTGCTTGAAATATTTATCTTCCTGCAGATCATATTCAAATGTTGAACTAGGATTTTCAATTTGTAAGGCTTCACCAAATTTAGGTAACTTCTTGTAGGATTCTTCTAGTGACCCCCAAACAAACACTTACCCTCCACGCCTTGTTGTAAATTAAACTCACACCATACTCTTGTTTTATATCCTTCACAATGTCCTTCGGTCTATATGAACGACTAACGTCTTCAAACTTCAACTTTAGTAAATGTCTAAGAACCCAACTAGAAGCTTGTCTATGATTGTTAGTCAATATTTCATTTCTACATGTGTAGACATTGTCGTACTTAGAGATCTTAAATATTTCACAATTTTTCAATTTAGCGACTCGAAGTTTCCATTTGCATTCTTCAACTAAGCATATAACTTTGTATAATGTTGTGAACGACTTCTTCACCCTACACTAAAAGTTATCTCTAATTGCTAACATAGATAACCGCATCTTTAAATCCTTCTTAGATATAAATATGTCACCAACTTGTACATCTTCAGAAGAATAAGACTAACCCGATGTGACGATTGTGCTACTAGATGGATGTGAAAAGTCACAACCTGTTGCATGTGATGAGCCCCCATCGTCTTCGATTGTTCGTTATTCTGTATGAGGTGTATGGTAGATATTAATCTTGGGCTCCTCTCCATCATCCTTCTCCCTCCAAGACCAATCATTGAAATATTGACATTGGTCTACATCATCCCCAAAGTTATGAGTTTCCAAATTACTAAGCGACGAAGTAAGTGATAGGTTAAAATATGTGGAAAAAAATGGACTATCCGACTCCATCTTGCTATTGGCCTAAATGTTGAAGGGATTTCTTCAGTTCATTAGATATATGAATTGTTTGGATGAAATCCTTGATTACTTGAATATTTTGGAAGCATGGATGTATAAAGAGGTATTACTGAGACCTCTTCCCATGTGAGGAATGTGTGTAGATCTTCACCATTCCGAATTACAAATGTAGGGGCTTTGGATCTCAATTGAAGTATACATCTTATAACAAGATTATACTTATCTGAAATTATATCACTTATCCTATAAACTTCGGTCAAGAATACATTATATATCGTGCGACCTCAATGTCAAACCCCCACAACTCTCCTTCATCGTATTCATTTTTCTTTTCATTCTAAATGCCACTAAAACAAATCCAAACATGAGGCATTTTCCTACAATTTATAACAAAAATGTATTAATGTAGTTAAAGAAAAAGCAAAATAAAAAAATAGAAACTAAAAAGAAAAAAAAAATTGTCCCAATCATCCATCCAACTAGGTATAACACCAGGCCAAAAAACAGTGTACATATTTTTCATGTGCGCCCGGTCAGGCTAGGGTTAACTCTACCGGGCCCCGGATTAGTCCCAGCCCGATTCCTATCCCGTACCCAAGAAGACTGGGTGACTTTAATCAATTTCTTTCATACCCAGTGAAGGTCGGGTGAAGCATGGTCGAGTGATTTCAATCAATTTCCTTCAACTCCAGTGAAGCCCGACCGGGTATCAAACTTATTTCAACAATTATTTTATACCAGGTGAAGCCCGATCGGGTAAGTTTAACTCATTTCCTTTCTACTCGGTGAAGCTCGGCTGGGTATCTTAAAAAAAATTGCTATTTTTTTTTATTTTTTTTGTAACTATCAAATGCAAGGAATTATATATATATATATATATATATATATATATATATATATATATATATATAACAATCAACCAAGCAAGTATAAATGCAAGTAAATGAATTCTAACATGGAAAATTAAACTCTAGAAAGATAATACATTTTTGTCAATTTTCTAAAAAAATATCGAATTATTGAATATATACAAAATGAAATATATACCTTCTTACAGAGTGTACAAAATTACAACTTTGTGAAATACAAGTTTTGGACTTAACGAAAGACTTTTCGTTCTGGAGATAATTTGGTGAAAAAGAACTTTTTGTGGGGTTGTAAACAAATCAATTTTGGTGGATAATTTTTTTTTTGTTGGAATGTGAATAATTTTTTGTCAATTAATTTTGGATAAATTAATTTGTTGTGAATAAATTTTTGTCGTGGAGAATTTTTTGTGAATTAATTTTTTATATAAGGAATGTGTATAGATCTTCACCATTCTGAATTACAATTGCAGGGGTTTTGGATCTTAATTGAAGTATACATCTTATAACAAGATTATACTCATCTGAAATTATGCCACTTATCCTATAAACTTCGGTCAGGAATATATTATACATTATGCTGACCTCAGTGTCAAACCCCCATAACTCTCCTTCATCGTAATCATTTTTCTTTCATTCCAAACGCCACTTAAACAAATCCAAACACGAGGCATTTTCCTACAATTTATAACAAAAATGTATTGATGTAGTTAAAGAAAAAATAAAATTTTAAAAAAAATAGAAACTAAAAAGAAAAAAATTGTCTCGGTTGTCCATCTGACCGAGTACAACACCAGGCCAAAAAACAGTGTATATATTTTTCATGTGCGCCTGGTCGGGCTAGGATTAACTCTATCGGGCCCCAGACCAGTCCCAACCCGATTCCTATCCCGTACCCAGGAAGACTGGGTGACTTCAATCAATTTCTTTCATACCTGGTGAAGCCTGACCGGGTGATTTCAATCAATTTCCTTCAAATCTAGTGAAACCCGACTGGGTATGAAACTTATTTCAACAATTATTTTGTACCCGGTGAAGCCTGATCGAGTAAGTTTAACTCATTTCCTTTCTACCCGATGAAGCTCAATTGGGTATCTTAAAAAAAATTGCTATTTTTTTTTCATTTTTTTTTATATCTATCAAATGCAAGACATTATATATATTTTTTAAAAAAATCAACCAAGCAAGCATAAATGCAAGCGAATGAATTCTAACATGGAAAATTAAACTCAAAAAATGTAATTTATTTTTGTCAGTTTTCCATAAATTATCGAACTATTGAATACATATAAAATGAAATACATACCTTCTTATGGATTATACAAAATTACAACTTTGTGAAATACAAGTTCTGGACTTGACGAAATAGTTTTCGTTTTGGAGATAATTTGGTGAAGAGAACTTTTTCTTGGGTTGTAAACAAATCAATTTTGGTGGATAATTTTTTGTGTTGGAATGTGAATAATTTTTTATCAATTAATTTTAGATAAATTAATTTTTTGTGAATAAATTTTTGTTGTGGAGAATTTTTGGTGAATTAATTTGGTAGGTTTGTTGTTGAAATTGAAAGTGAGAATTTAATAAGGGGCATAAGAATAATTGTACAACCAAAATATTCCATGCTTACATTATTTTCATTATCAAGGGGTAAAAAAAACCCTGTTTTTTAAAAATAGGTCGAAAATACAAAATCAAACTCCAAAAAGGTCATTTTGTCCATTTTCCTTTTATGTATGAAATTATTTGTGGGTAATAGATCTTTGTAGGTCTGATTTGGGTTCTTTTTCTCTCAATTTTATTATAATAAGAGAAGTTGACAAGGGTGGACTCTTCCAAATCCGGTGGTTTTTACTCTTCACATCGAAGAGGTTTTTACGTATATAATTCGTGTGTCCTCTTTGGTTTTAGTATTCTGAAATTTTATAGCTTATTGTTGTCCATTGTTTGTTGATTGCTTCGTAATTATTTGATGATTAATTTGTGGTATTTTGGAGTATGATTATTGGTTGATTGTCTTGAAGGAAATCCTAGTGGTTGTTGACATATTGTTTGGGTCCTATCACAAATAACCCTCAAATATTACAAAATAAAAATATATTGAAAAAATTAAAATAAAAACAAGTACAAATATAAAATATTACAAACTAGATGTTGGTGATTATCAAACCTTTTCAAACCCTACAAATAAAGGAAAAAAAATTACAAATCTTTTTAACGTAAATCTAGATTAAATATAGAGATCATAGAGGGAGAGAATCATGCCTTAAGATAAAACCTAATTTCCTATAGCGAGTACAACATCTAAAAAAATCAAAATAACAAAGTGAATAAATAAAAAATACTCAAATGTAAATCTCATCTAAATCAACACATAAATGGAAAAGAGAGTAAGAAAGCTCGTCTAACCTAGTAAATGATCTTAGATAAACCAATGAGAAGAGGTGAGTTAAGATTCATTCTTTGTGTATTATATAGAAGGAAAAAGAAGTTATGGTTAGTCGAGATCTTTGATGATAAATATTAGAGATATTGTCTTTAATAAGAAATAAATTCATTTTTAAGTGGCATGACAATGTAGTTGTGCGAAACTAAAAACAAACCAGAGTTGAAACAAAATTAAAATGAAGTCAGATAACTTTTGACCATGAATAAATGACCAACTTACTTTAAAAAGCTTTTAAAATGAAAAAAATAAATTATTAAATAGAGAACACATTTAATGAATTTGTTTAATTTAATTGACCAACTGATTTTTTTCATAATAGGAAAAAACGAGAAAACATTTTATTGAAAAAAATATATAAAAAATTATTTTCAATTTTATTTTTAAAGAAAAAAACATAGATTATAATTTCATTAATGAATAAAAATTTAGTTTAAAAATCTAAAAAAGGAAAATATAGACTCGTAATGTAATTTTTATTTTGAAAAGGACTCATGATATAGTTTATTTAAAAATAAAGCTTGATTTTTTAAAAAAAAAATAGAAAAGAAAATTCAAAACTATTTTCGATGGACATGGTTACATTAAAAATCCCAAATCAAGCGGCAACCAGAATGAGTGGAAAAACTAAAATCGAGATGGGAAGACAAAAAGATTTGGTCTAACCAATTTTTTAAAAATATATAAATTAGACATATGGATAAATTTTAAATTATCATAGATCATCTAAATTATTTACGGAAACATAAAACCAAATTTGAAACAAAAGAAGGATGATGATGCGTGAGAGATCAAATGAAGTAGGGTTGGCAAAATTTCCTATGGGGATCTGCCCCGATCCCTGGTTTGACCCTGGATGGGGTTAAATCGGGAATTGGGCGGGAATGGGAGGCTATCCCCACCCCATCCCCGGCCCCGACCCTGCCCCAGTTAGATTTTTAAATATATTTTTTTCTATATATATTAGGTATTTAACTTTTTATATTTAGCCTAATTTTTAATTTAATTCATTATAAGCCCAATTAAAATGTCTAAGCCCAAACCAAAGAGAATTTTAGGAAAACAAATGGGAAAACAGGGAATGGATCCCACGGGGACTCGTTTCCTCGACAGGAATCCCTGCCCCCGGTTGGTAAGGGGCAGGGATGGGGTAAAATTCCCCATAAGGAATGGGGACAGGAAACTCTTTCCCCAGTTTTTGCTTCTTTCCTTTATTTTTTATTTTCTTTCATTTCATTCTTTTTCCCTTTCTTTTTATTTCCTTTATTTTTCATTTTCTTTCATTTCCTTTCTTTTTTTTCTTTTCTTTTTTTAATTTTATTTTATTTCTTTGATTTTTGCTTATTCTTTTTTTTCTTTTTATTTTCTTTCCTTTCTCCAATTTTTGCTTCTTCCCTTTTCTTTTCTTTTCTTTCTCTCTTTTTTTTTTTTTTTGCTTCTTTCTTTTCTTTTTTCTTTTTTTTTTTTAATTTTTCTTTCATTTCTCCGGTTTTTGCTTCTTCTTTTTTTTCTATTTAATTTTCTTTCCTTTCTTTAGTTTTTGCTTCTTCTCTTTCTCTTATTTTTAAAATTTTTCTTTCCTTTATTTGAGTTTTTTCTTCTTTCTTTTTTTTTTTTCACAATAATTATGAGGTTGAGTTTCGTACCCAAGACTCAATTCATAAGTGACTAAACACCAACAAGTCAATCATCAAGTTTGATTATTATAACAAATAATAAATATAAATAGATATAAATAGCAAATGAAAGTCTATCATTGATAGCCAATTTAGTGAATTTAATTAATAAAGTTGAATCTCGAACTAAAATTAAGTGAAATGTCTAAAAGTTATCACTAATAGCATGTTTATCAATAATAGAAGCTATCATCAAAAAGAAAGGAGACTTATAAATGCTTGGGAAGGACAAGAAAGGGGCAAAAAGGTGTTCAGTGGCTATGATTGATAGAAGCTACTACTAATAGTATGTTATCGATGATAGAAGCTATCCGATAGCACGTTATCGATGATAGAAGCTACCATTGATAGCACGTTATCGGTGATAGAGAACTATCACTGATACCATGATATCAGTAAGATCATCGATAGCATCTTATCAATGATATTATTAGTGACAAAAGCTATCACTGATAACCACAATATAGGTGATGTTAGTGATATCGGTGATAAAACTTAGGTGATATCTATATATCGAGTTTCTTTCAAAGGTGATAACCAGTTATAGAAGTCTATCATTGATATCCTTAAGTGTTAATATTTCAAGGTTGATTCTAATTGATGAAAGTCTATCACTGATAGCAACTGATAGCTGCTATTAGTGATAACCATGATAAAAGATTATTAGTGATAGCTACTGTGGTAATCAAAGTTGTTGGTCTTCTTTCAAAGTTGATCACTATTTATAAATCTATCATTGATAGCCACTGATAGCCTTAAGTATTGATATTTCCAGGTTGATTCCAATTGATGAAAGCGAATCAATGATAGCTTCTAATAATTGATAGCAAATTAAAAGCTAATATTTCAAAATTATATTAATTTTTCTCAAATTGAAAGTTATCACTGATAGCAACTTTCATCGATAGCAATTGATAGAAGCTATCAGTGGCTATCATTGATAGCTACTATTAGTGATAGCTTTTAATTTGAGAAAACTGGGAAGAGACGAGCAAAATGATGGCTAGACATGAGTTTTTAATCTTTTACCTTTTTTTGATCTATATATGCAATTATTTTATCCGTGTACTACATATTCTATTATTTTGGGTTTGAATTCTATTTATGCAACTAACCCTTGTATAAATGACGATAAAAAAACAACTATATATATGGAATACCCAAACTCTAATTTTCTAAAATATATATTATTCTTCACCCTTGATTACTTATAAATTTTTCTTTTAATCAAATTTTAAATAAAGTCTATTGAACAAAAATTTGGATCCATCATTAGTTTAACTCTATGTGTTAAGAACTAAAATATCTATACTTTGCTCTTGGTTTTTCTGTTCTATGAACATATTCATCTAATTATGAATCCATCCGTGAATCCCTAATCTACTTTTTAAAAAAAATCCATATAATTTTGATTTATTTCATAAACAAATTTCAAGTTAACTTTTAAACCAATTTATCCTTGGATAAGATAAATTGGTCTCTCTTTTCTATTTTCTATTTCAATTGTTTGATTTTTTGTTACCTTAACTTTGGTGGCTCCTCTTCAATGCATATATATAATTTATACTATATAATTTGTTTTCCTTTAACATTTCATTTTATACTATATATCATATTATCTTGTAATTAATTTATAACATTGTGACATTGAATTATATGCTTATATCATTATGTATATACATCGATTCATATATATGCATGGAAGTTGATACATAAGGTAATTTATCTATATGTTAAGACAATATCATTAATATAAATTATGGTACGTATTACGGACTGTTCACACGAGGCTTCCGGAGAAACTTGTTTCGTGGAGTTGAACTTGAGTTGGTGTTGATGTTGAAGTTGATTTGATGCGATGTGGTTCGATCTCTAATACTTGATCTTCTGGTTCTCGTAGAAGTCTTGGAAGAGTCTTTGTGTCTTCTAGGATTGGAAGAGTCTTCGTGTCTTCTAGGAGTGAAGTTTCAGTAGTCTTGGGAGTCTTCTACTTGTTGAGGAATTCTCTCTGGGCTCTCTGAAGGTAGAAAATGTTGACCCTGAAATGAGATATTTATAGGGCTCTCTGATGGGTTTCATTGCCTGGTTAGCCCATGGGTTTGGGCTTGGTTGGTCCATGGGCATGACCTTTGGGTCCAATTAATTGGATTTAGGCATGATTTGACATTTGGGTAAAATTCAACTTATTGGATTAGTTGGACTTTGACCCAAATAATAATATCAAATTGGGCCAAATTAATCTTATCTGATTCAACAATCACGTAGCGTCATCGAAATTTGTCTTCAACTTAAATTGGGGACATATGTCAATTTCTAATTGGACCTAAATTTAATGATTTAAAATTTCGTCATTAATTTAGTAAATAACGTGGCAACTTGTGATTGGTCCAAAATTTCTCATTCAACAAATGCCCATTTCAAGATTTATGCACATATATAGGTGGATGAATCTCGAAAAATATAAAGTTGGAATCAAAATCCAAATATATTTGTTCTTGAATTTGATCTCAATTGATGTGTCAGTCAAACTATAAAGTTAGAATCAAAATCCAAATATATCTATTCTTGAATTTGATCTCAATTGATGTGTCGGTCAAACTATAAGTTTAGTACATAAGTTTAACTTGAGTTTGGGATCAAATTTGAGATATAGTCAAATTTACGAACAAATTTTGAGTTTTGTCCCAATTTAATTTTATTTGGATTTAAGATAAAATTTGGGATACGCCTAAATTTCAATAAAATATCAATTGAGATTTTTTCTTATCCACAATTTATTTTGATTGAAGATAAAAACTCAATGTTGAAGAACTTGAATTTGGAATAAAATTTGGAATATGGCCAAATTTTAATTTGGGATGAATTTTACATATTTCCCCTGACTTGCTTTGGAAATAGGGATAAGAACCTAAAATTTGATATAAAATTTGGAAGATACCCAAATTTTAATTTGAGATTTTATCCTTAATAATTTGGCTTGAGGATAAAAGTTTGATGATTTAGATTTGGGATAAAATTTGGAATATGCCCAAATTTTAATTTGATATTTTATTTATAATTTAATCTCAATGTTGAACAATTTGATTTGGAATAGGTCAAATTTTATTTGTAATTTTATCCACAATTTAAATTTGATTTTTGAATAAAATTTGGAATATGTCCAAATCTTAGTTGAAGATAAATTTGAAGACAAATAACAAAATCAAATTAAATAGGAAATTTGTTTAATTTAATTTTTTTATTTTAATTTGAAATTAGGATATAATCAAATTAGGAAATCTAAAAAAAATTTAATATTTTAAATCAAATCTTTATTTGATTTGGATTTCCTAATCTCTTATGAAACCTAGGGAACCACTATAAATAGAACTCAAATCCCTCCATTATTTTCATCTCCTCCTCATCTTCTAATCTTTCATTTCTCTCATTTTCTTCTTTTCTTATAGCGTTTTCTTCCCAGGCAATCAAAGGGTAGGAAAAAAAAAACTTCCCTCATTTCTCTCTCTCTTTTTTTCTTTCTTTTTCTTTTTCTTTTTCTTTTTCTTTTTCTTTTTTTTTCTTTTGCTTAGGTTTACTAACTTGCCCCCCTTACTCTTTTGTAGGAGTTAAAGTGCAACCCAAGATCGCTTTTGTTTTGCTAGCCCACCCGTCAATAATCTCGAAGGGTGGATTTCTCCTCTCATAAGCTTGGTTCTGTAACAACAATTCTTTTTTCTCTATGTTTTTTTTTTTGCAAAAATGTCTGATCGCGTGACCGAATTTTTGGTGCACATAAGGATGACCTTGCTATGGTCTATCTATTGCATGCCTGTTCGTGCTTCCTGATCGTAATGGGAGACTCGCAAAGGTTTATGACCCCCTCATTCGATCACCGACTATCTTGCAGTGTCGTTCGTGCATCCTGATCGTCATGGGAGAGACCCCGCAAGGCTTACAACTCTCTCATGCTTTCACCCTAGGGAGTATCCCGATAAGGTCTACCTCATAGCACCATTCGCATACCTGATCGTCATGGAAGGGCCCCGCAAGGCTTATAGCTCTCCCATGCTTTCACCCTAAGGAGGATCTCGATAAGGTCTACCTTGTAGCACCGTTCGTATATCCTGATCGTTGTGGGAGGAGTCCCGCCAAGGCTTACAGCTTTCCCATGCTTTCACCCAAGGGAGGATCCCGATAAGGTCTACCTTGTAGCACCATTTGCATATCCTGATCGTCGTGGGAGAGTCCCTGCCAAGGCTTACAGCTTTCTCATGCTTTCACCCTAGGGAGGATCCCGATAAGTTCTAGCTTGTAGCACTATTTGCATATCCTGATCACCATGGGAGGGGCCCCGTAAGGCTTACAGCTCTCCCATGCTTTGACCTAGGGAGGATCCCGATAAGGTCTACCTTGTAGCATCGTTCGTATATCATGATCGTCATGGGAGGGGCCCTACCAAGGCTTACAGCTCTCCCATTCTTTCACCCTAGGGAGGATCCCAATAAGGTCTACCTTGTAGCACCGTTCGCATATCCTAATCGTCATGGGAGAGGCCCCGCAAGGCTTATAGCTCTCCTATGCTTTCACACTAGGGAGGATCCCGATAAGGTCTACCTTTTAGCATCGTTTGCATATCCTGATTGTCATGGGAGGTTCCCACCAAGGCTTACAGCTCTCCCATGCTTTCACCCTAGGAATGATCCTGATAAGGTCTACTTTGTAGCACCGTTCGCATATCCTGATCGTCGTGGGAGAAGTCTCGCTAAGGCTTACAGCTCTCTCATGCTTTCACCCTAGGGAGGATCCCAATAAGCTTTATCGTGTAGCACCGTTTGCATATCTTGGTCGTCGTGGGAGGGGTCCTGCCAAGGCTTACAGCTCTCCCATGCTTTTACCCTAGGGAGGATCCCGATAAGGTCTACTATGTAGCATCGTTCGCATATCCTGATCGGTGTGGGAGGGGCCCCGCCAAGGCTTACAGCTCTCCCATGCTTTTACCCTAGGGAGGACCTCGATAAGGTCTACCTTATAGCACCGCATATCCTGATCGTCGTAGAAGGGGTCCCGCCAAGGCTTACAGCTCTCTCATGCTTTCATCCTAGGGAGAATCCCGATAAGGTCTACCTTGTAGCACCATTCGTATATCCTAATTTTCGTGGGAGGGTCCCCGTCAAGGCTTACAGCTCTCCCATGTTTTCACTCTAGGGAGGATCCCGATAAGGTCTACCTTATAGCATCGTTCGCATATTCTGATCGTCATGGGAGGGGTCTCGCCAAGGCTTACAACTCTCTCATGCTATCTCACCCTAGGGAGGATTGCGATAAGGTCTGTCTTGTGGCATCATTTGTGCATCCTGATCGTCATGGGAGCATCTCGATCCCCCTAGGAATAATTTGATTTTTTTAGCCCTATGGTTGAAGCTCATTCCCTTGTGACCTTTTTTTTTTTTTTTTTTTGGCAGAACAATGGTTTGCTCCACCGAGCATGTCTCATCTGATGAGAGGCACTTCATGATTCTTAAAAATTGGAGTTAGCCCATGAAGGAAGGACTCAACCTTCCTGTGGCAAAATCATTAACCGGTCCTTTCGCTGATCGCTGGCCAAGTTTAAATGACAACATGATCCTTTTCAAACTATCAATGGAAATACCCTTGACCCGAGGAGAGCGTGCATGGATCCTGCAATCTTCTATTCATGAGGAAAGCCCTAACCCAAATAGAATGCTAACTCTCGGACGTCGCATAATTGAGGGTCAGGTCCGCTAGACCGTTGTGACAAAAGTCCCTAAAGAATTCGGCTTTGTTGAATATTACTGGGAGTGGCTTGAGGTTGTAGTAGGTCGAAACGAGTGATTCCTTCATGACATTAATTTGTTTTTCGCAGTAATGGCCTCCCTGTACACATATGATCGCAATGGTGACATAGTTCGAGCTTTATGTGAATCCTGGTGTCCTTCGACCAACACTCTTCATACTGCGGCGGGTGAAGCGTCAATTTCCTTATGGGATCTCTGGTTGTTCGGGGGCCTTCCAATCAAAGGAAGCTTTTACGAAGAAGTGATTCCCTCCCTCAAAGAGCTAACTGGTCACCATGACAAAGAGAAGTACTTGCTGAAAACGTGCGAACACCTTTTTCGAGCATATTTTTTGATAGTATGCTCGTAGAGAGAAAATTGCATGACTCCCACGAACATGATTCCTCAGTGTCTATCAACTCATGGATCTCTTTTTAGTTCCTAAGGGCTCGCAAATATGACAAGCTTGTTACACGGAAGCAAAAGAAAGCCTCTCAATCCCGGTCCACGCAAAATCCTGATGGTACGCGCGTTTCGAGATTCATCGAGCAAGGAGAACATGTTATTCGCGGAGCTAGACGTAGGAGACGAGTTGAAAGACAAGACCTATCTAGCCGCCTTTCTATCCTGCTGGTTATATCTTTTTGTATTTCCCCAGAAGGGAGGTTATCTTTGCCTCAGGGTCTTTAGAATGGCTTGCTTGATGGCTCATGAAACTGTTTATAGTCTTGTTGTTTCGGTCCTGGCTAACATCTATCACAGCCTAGGGTTGATAGCAGAGGCTTCGAACCCCATCAGGCGTATGGACTTTCACTTCCCCATGCATTATGTCTATGGTTGGCTGGCCCATTAATTCGACACCATTACCCCATTCCTACAGATGTTCGAGTTCCCAAGATGGCCCACTTTTCTGGCGAATGTGGCTCGATTTACTTCGACGAGTATGAGGTACGAGAATTTATCCATATCGGCGCAAGTATTCAGTGGCATGCAAGCATTCACAACAGGAGCAGACATGAACGCCTAACTGATAGTAGAGACCTACCTCTCCTGAAGTCCAATTATTTTTCCAGCATGCGATCAGGTTACTTATCCTCCCAATGTGGGGATGTCCGAGTTATAGAGTCGTATAGTCCCTTTCGCTTCGGTCGACAATTTGGCTTCCATCAGGACATTCCGAATGATATAGAGGGAATACCACCCGCCCTTACGCCAAAAAACGTTTTATATTACTGAAGAGTGTGTATGAAACACAAGCCCTCGTCTCAGGTATTCCTGCCGGCCCGTACATTGGATCTGCACACCCATGTTACCCCACGATTCAACGATTGGTGGTTAACAAAGCATAGGAACTACTTCAAATAGAATCGTCATCTGTTAGTGACTAGTGCTATTCCTTCCCCAGCACCACCAAGACTACCCAAAGGTAAAGGAATCAACCATGGAGGGAAGCAGCTTCGCCTGACTGAGGGGGCGGCAATGATGGCACAAAAAGATGTTTCTAAACCGATTGAGAAGGACAGTCGAAGTAGTACAGGTGACCATTATTGGAAGCGATGTTCCAAAAAACACAGGGCATCGGATGCCAATTTTTTTTTTAGCGGGCTCAGAATGATCCGGTGGCTCTTAACGCTCTCAACTCACTAGTATGTCATTTTTTATTATTATTATATATATATATTTTTGTATGATTTACATTCAGTCTCCCTTTTTTGTAGTCGCCTCTGAACTTCTCTTTCCAAGGACTTAAAGCATCACGAAGCAAATAATCTTTAATGGGCCCTTTTGTTGTTGACTCAGTCGTTGAGGGAGTTAGTACCTCTGAAGCGCTGCCAGTGGATCCCGTGCCAAGGTCCCGTCAAGCGTGTGTTATCCTCGGAGAAGTCCCTCATGCCAATGAGGCGGTGGTTGTCGGGAACATTGAAACATCAGATTTAGTAGCCAAGGAAACTAGGTGCCCCTTGGCGCCTGCGGCAGGAAGGGTTCTCCAACCCGAAGAAGCGTCGAGAGTCTTGGCAAGTCCAAGCGACAGTGAACTCCAGAGGCGAGAAAATAGGGCACCACCTCCGACCGTTCCCGAGATTTCCAAATTCTGAGCTGCCACTGTGGTTTTCGACATCCGACGCCATGCAACCTCGACCATGTGGGAGACTATGCACAAGAAGATCATGCATACTCTTTTCGAGAAGGTTCTTAATCTGGAGAAAGAAATGCATGAGATATTCCAAGCCATTTTCGACATTTGTGGTGCCAACCTCCCTCATCTCAAAGAACTTATAGATGAGTACTTTCGAAACGTGGAAAAGTATAATCAATTCTAGTTATCCTATTCCTCTCAGTTGCTCAGACAAGTAAGAAGCAACGTCTAGGTGAGGCCAAGTCTGATCTGGAGAAGATACTGTACGATGAGGTAGTGCTTTTGCTAAACGAAAGGCGCTCCTTGAACGCGACTCTTAGGCCTTCCAAGAAGAAGAGAAATTGTTAGCCAAGTTAAAGGTCATCAGGGTCGAATGGGAGGAAATATCACGGCTGATTTTTGAGAGCGAAGGCCTTTTGAATCGGCATAAGCTTGAGGCCTTAGAGATGCAAGGGGTGATAAACGAGCTCGAGACCACCCCAATCCTTTCTGACAAGGATGTCAAAGCTTTGGATGCCTTATGTCATATGTTATAAGCTATGCAGCAGAAGCTCGGTACCTTGACTTGACGTTGTTTGTCCTATTGGACTAGGCGTTCCTCAGTAGGCACTGGCCTTGGAATTTTTTTTTTTTTTTAAACTACTGGAGTCGACTATTGTAGCTGAAGTCTCTTATATGATTTTTTTTTTTTTGTTATTTCCTCAGTGATGCTTTCTGGCATCTTGTAGCCTCCTTTAAATTTTTGCTTCTCCTATTTGTTTATCTCTCATTGGACTCATGTACATGCACATATATATTTTTTTATCACATGACTGAATTTAAATTCTTTTAAGCTGCCTACGTACCCTTTATAATAATAGGGATCAAGTCATAACGTAGTTAAAAAAGAATGTTTTTTTTTTTTTTGCGCGACTGAACTTAAATTTCTTTAAGTTGCCTATGTATCCTTTATAATGACAGGGATCAAGTCGTAATGTAGTTCGTAAGGATTTTTTTTTTTTTTTACATTTGTTAAGCGTAAAACTTCTTGAGAAACTTGTCGTTGATTGGGCTAATTCTTAGCCCATCTTGATCAACTATCTTGTACGCTTCGTTTGTGACTTCTTTACAACATAGGGCTCATCCTATTTAGGTGTAAACTTATTCCCCGTATGTCTTGTCGTGATAATTGGTCTCCTTACAGCGAGCACTAGATCACCGACTTGAAAAGACCGAGGCTTTACATGCTTATCGAAGGCTTTAGACATTCGCACCTGGTAACATTCCAATGCTTGTTGAGCTTCCAAGCGTTTTTCATCCAGTGCTTCCAACTCTTGAAGTCGTAGTTTAGCGTTTTCCTCTGTAGTCAGCCCTTTTTGCACCGCCATTCTTAGCGATGGAATTTCTCTTTCCAAAGGAATGACAACTTCTACCCATAAACGAGAGAGTACAGGGTGACTCCTGTAGGGGTACGGTAAGTGGTGCGATAAACCCACAACGCTTCACCGATCTTCTCCTGCCAATATATCTTTGACATGGAAACAATTTTCTTCAGCAGGTTGCACAATGTCTTGTTAAATGCCTCAGCCAACCCATTTGCGGCGGCTTTATATATGGATGACTTGTACTGCTTGAATTTGAATTTTTCACACAACTTATCCATCAAACTGTTGGAGAATTGTCTCCCGTTATCTGTCACGATTCGATGGGGAATACCGTACCGATAAATGATATGAGTGCGGATAAAATCCACCACGTTTTCTTTCTTAGCTTCCCCTTAGCACGACAAAGTCAGCCCATCTTAAGAAGTAGTCAATGGCTACAAGGATGTAGGAGTGCCCTACTGACGACTTAGGGGTTATAGAGCCGACCAGATCAAGCCCCCATGCTTCGAAAGACCACGAGGCTATGGTCAAATGCAGAGGCTCGGGCGGTTGATGAATGAAATCTGCATGATATTGACAAGCTTCACACTTCTTTGCATAATCCATCGAGTCCTGGATCATTCCCGACCAATAGTAACCGATTCTTTTCAGCTGAAACAGTAGCTTTGGTCCAGCTTGATGCGCGTCGCATACGATATAGGACCCCTTTATAGTAAATGAAATGCGCGGCCCTCCTTCGAACCTCGGTTTTACGGCAGGGGTCATTCGGGAGCCTTTCATGCTCAAGGTAATCTATGATGGGCTGTCGCCAGTCTTCCTCATCGATTAGGTAGACTGATATCGCATTTATTTCCCCATATGCAATCCCAACTGGAGGTACAACCCATCTCCGCCAAAGCGCTATATTAAGGGGCACATTATCCAGGTCTGTTAAGGCAGTGGCTAGGTTTGCCAAGGCATCCGCTTTCTTATTCTCCGTCCTTGGGACATGTTCCAACGTCACACTTTCGAACTTTTCCATCAACTGACGAGCATAAGTGAAGTAGGGTTTCACGTCATCATACTTCACCTCGTACTGGCATAAGAGATGACTGATTATCAACTTTGAATCACCGAAGATCTTTATTCAAGTTACTCCAATCTCTAAGGCCATTTAGAGACCAATTATCAAGGCTTGGTATTTAGCGACGTTGTTTAAGCATAAGTCGACAAGTGCGAATAAGGCAGCATGTGCTTTTCTGGGGAAATGAGAACAATACCTGCCCTCGCACCACTTTTTCGTGCTGCACCGTCAAAGAACATGGCCCATCGTCCTGAGGTTTCTATGAAGAGAACTTCGTCATCGGGCAAGTCTTCACTTAACTCCCAATTCGATGGAACTGGGTGATCTACCAGGAAGTCGACCAATGTCTGCCCTTTAACTGCCCTTTACGATACATAAACAATGTCGTACTATTGAAGCATGATTACCCATTTGGCTAAACGTCCCGAGATGATCGGCCTGGACAAGACGTACTTGATGGGGTCGGCTTTCGCAATTAAATGGACTGTGAAGGCCTACATGTAGTGCCTCAACTTATCTATGGCGAAGAAAAGCGCAAGACACGTCTTCTCTATAGGGAAATAATTGATCTCGGCTCCATTCAGGGTTCTACTCAAGTAATAACGAGGCGTTCTTTTCCCTTTTCTCTTTCTTGTGCCGATAGTGCCCCCAATAATCTCTCTTGCGCTGCAATGTATAGTATCAATGGCTTGCCCACTACTGGGGCTCTTAAGATAGGAGGGCTGATCATGTACCTCTTTATGCTATCGAAAGCATTCTGGCAGGCCTCATTCTATTCGAATTTCTCTCTCTTCCTCATCAGTCTTTGAAAGGGTTGATACCGCCCTGCCGGGTTAGAAATAAACCTCTGGATGTAGGCCAGACGTCCCTACAAATTTCTCAACTCATGTAGAATTCTTGGTCTTGGCATCTTCTGGATGGCATCAATCTTGGATTGGTCTATCTCTATCCCTCAATGTCTCACAACAAAGCCCAGAAACTTTCCTGAAGTTACGCCGAATGTGCATTTGAGGGGGTTCATCTTTAACTGGTACTTTCACAGAAGATCGAACACGGTTCTTAGATCTTTCAAATGGTCCTATTGTCGCTTGGTCTTGACCAAAAGGTCACCCACATAGCACTCCATGTGTTTATGCAACATATTGTCAAACACCTTCTTTATGGCACATTGATAAGTAGCGTCAGCGTTTTTCAACCCGAAAGGCATTACCTTGTAGTAATATATCCCTTTTGGGGTTTGAAATGTCGTCATTTCCTCGTCTGCAAGGCCATTCGTATCTGGTTATACCCGAAAGATCCGTCCATGAAGGATAAGGCTTCATGTCCCGTTATCACATCGACCATGATCTCTGTGATGGGCAATGGAAAATCGTCTTTCGGACATGCGCTGTTTAGGTCGCGAAAGTCTACACAGACACGAAGTTGTCCATTCTTTTTTCTAACTGGGACAATGTTGGCTATCCATGTTGGATATTTAACTTCATGAATGAATCTGGCCTCGACCAGCTTATTGACCTTAACCTCAATCTGGGGGATAAGTTCTGGCCGAAAGTGTCGTTGAGCCTGCTTAACGGGTTGACACCCCTGTTTGATCACGAGATGGTGGACTGCTACTTTTGGATCTAGTCCTAACATCTCTTTGTATGACTAGGCGAAAACATCCCTATATTCGGTGAGTAAACTTATGTATTCATCCTCTTCCCCTTCCGAGAGGGACGCACTGATGAAAGTCGGACGGGGTTCTTCTACGATGTCCAGATTCACCTCTTTTAGCTCGCCCACCGTGGATTGAAAACCGTCTTCTAGACCTTGTGGAGTGTCCTCCGATTCCTCTTCGGTCATGCCTTCTTCAGATTCTTCAGTGATAGTGATGTGGTGGCACGAAGTTTCGCATTCCTCCTGCTCTAAATTTTCATTCTGAGGATTGGTGAAAACGACGTCGCGCCTCTTTACTTTGAGTGTGCCCTCACTTGTGTTTAGAGTAACGAAGCTCTTTCTCTTCATGCGTGAGGGGACGGTACTACAGATTTCTCCATCACTTCTTGCCTCTCCTGATGGCTTCTGGTCCGATGATGCTTTAACGTTTTTAAGGTCTATTCGTTGCCAGATGGACACTCGGGGTATCGGCCTCCTCTTTCTTATAGTCATTTCGGGGGTGTCAGCGCAGGCTTTTCCCTTCCCCTTTGTCTTACTAGGGACATACTGGTCGAGGGGATCTTCAGCCTTCTCGTGCTTCAGGCGATCAAAAATGGGAGCACGGGGTTTTCCTTCGCTCTTCTTTGGAACTATGTAGTCTCTCGAAGGCTGACAGTCACTCCACCACCGGTGATTGACAGATGATTTCCTCATTTCCTTCATTCGGCAAAGTCAACCTTCGAAAAACTGAACGTCGAGTAACTCTGGGAATAGTACGTGGGCTTCCTCTTTCTGCTTTTGTCATGTTTAACCTCTCGAAGACCAAGCCGCGTGTGACCGACGGTCTAATACGGTCGAAGGTCGAGGCTCTTTTATCTTTGCCCTTCTTTTCTCCTGCATCATCATTTCTTCTGCAGTGATATGTGCGAAATGAGACTCGGCCTCGGAGAACGGATTAGAATTTACTTCAACCCTCTTAATCCCATTTTGGTAAAACTTGAAACACTGATGTAGTGTCGATGTAATCACACCATTCCCAGGAATCTAAGGGCGTCCTAATAGTAGCTTATAGGTGGTCTTTGAGTCTATCACATGAAACAATGCGTCTGCCTTCAGATCACCAATGAGGAGTTCCAAGCGTATCATGCCTATCGCCCTTTGGTTGCCTTGATTGAAACCCTAAATTACTAATTTTCTATTTGATACCTCTTCCATGAGGATGCCCAACTGTTTCATAGTCATCTTAGACATTATATTGACGGCAGATCCATTATCGATAAGGATTCGACTCACTCTCTATTCTCGAATATATCCAGAGACGTACAAAGGCCTATTATGCAATTTGGATCCCAGTAGCAGATCTTCGTCTGAGAAGCCTATGGATGTGCAACATGAGGCATAAGCATGTGCTGCGGAGGTTGATGCACCAGATGCGTTGGATTTTAACAGTGCCTCAATGAGGGTCGTCTTAGCTTCTCACGGGAGTGAGAGCAGGTCATCTATGTTGAATGGTGAAGAACCCTTTGGTTCTCCTGTCGACTTTAATGGGCCTAGAATGGTATCTTCTTCTTCCATGGTACTGACAGCATGACATGCAGCAGCCTCTAGCATCTCCTCTGAACCCCAATTGCAGAAGTTCTTCGAGAGGAAAACTGCTAACGTCATCTGTTGTCTGGGACGAGGAACATCCTCATCTCTCTCGTCAATAGCTTTGGGCCTCCAAGCCTTCTTTCTATCCTTCCTTTTTTGTGTCTTGTTCCCTCTCTTGTAGCTTCTATGAGAGCGTAGCTCTTTTTGGGTAGAGTTCAGTCTTTCCTTCTTACGGTGCGCCACAAGGGTCCAACCTTCATTATCGTCATCATCAGCGCGCTCTCCTCTGTTTTGAGGATCTATAGCTTAGACCTCCTGCTGAAACTGCACTACCACAGATTTGAAGGTCCCAAACTGGACCGAGCTCTCTGTTTCTTCATAATATATGATCGGTGCCGCCACGCTTGGTGTTACTGTCACTGCAGCATGATTCGTTTGGACCACCTCGTCTAAATCCAGCTCTATTTTCCTCTCACGGGCCAATTTGAGGATCAATTCCTTCAGTACAAAACATTTTTCGACTGGGTGGCTAATAACTCTGTGATACTTGCAATAGTTAGGATCATCCACTTTGTCAGCTTGTTCCAGTCGTTTACATTCTGGTAGTTGGATAAGGTGGTTCTCTAGTAATTGCTCAAGCATATCCGCAACGTCAGAGTTAGGGAATAGGTAGACTTTTTCCTGTCGCTCTTTAAGGGTTAGGCGACGTCTTTCACCTCCTTCGTCTTTCTTTTCTACCTTCTTTTCTTTTCCTTACAAGGAGAACTTCAACGGGGTCGTATTAACGACCATTGATTCCTTTGTGGTACTTTTCACAATTTTCTCAGCGCCCTTCACCTCCTTCTTGTCTTTCTTTGGTTCGTGACTCAAGAAGTCCCTCGTTCCCCTATTGGCGATACTTAGCTCCATGTCGTCAGCACGGGTCACCAATTCTTCAAAGGTACAAGGCTTTATTCCCTGCAGGATATAGAGGAGTTCCCAATGCATACCCTGCGTGCACATGTCCACAGCAGATAATTCGGTGAGTCGATCTTTGCAATCCAGACTCAAAGCTCTCCATCGGTTGATATAGTCGACGATCGACTCCCCTTTCCATTGTTTGGCATTTTTCAGCTCCATCATGCTGATGGTGCACCTAGTGCTGTAAAAGCGATTCAAGAATTCTCTTTTAAGTTGCTCCCACCTGTCAATCACATCAGGCTCTAAATCTATGTACCAGTCAAAGGCGTTTCCTTTGAGGGTTCTGATGAACTACTTGACTAGTAGATCTCCCCTTGTTCTCGCATTCTCGCATGTTTCTACGAAGTGGGCGATATGTTGCTTTGGGTTGTCCTTTCCATCGAATTGCTGAAACTTTGGGGGTTGATACCCTACAGGCATTCTCAGATTGTCGATCCTCTGGGTGTATGGCTTAGAATACATGAAGGAAGTTTGAGTCGGTCCTCCATATTGAGCTCTTATGGAGGTCATGATCATATCTTGCAGTTGTTGGATTGACAAAGAAGCCATCGAGGTTGACTGTTGCAGTTGGTTTTCTTGCAGCACGGTCTTCCCCTTGTTAGTTGCTTTGACCGTGGGTGTTTGGCTTGATTCAATAGCCTCTCGAGACTGCATTTGTTCTCTCAGGGAAGCGATCTCATGGTCTCGCTTCTCGACGACTTTCATCAGAAAGTTAATCTTCCTTTCCATTTCTACCATGGTCGCTTCTGCCGTCACATCTGCCATCATGACAGAAATCACATTCGGCGGTGTATCTCTTTTCGGCTTGCTGGAGGCGGAAATAGAGTTGTCAAACAAAGGGTTTTCCTTGATGACAACCCCGCTTTGTGGGAATTCCATCATTTGCCTCAAAATATTGTGGGCAATGAGGGAGTTCTGCTCTTGCTCCTGCGTGACTTCTCTTGAATGACTGCGGGTGATAGGTCCCATGTACAAGCCGTTTGTGGAGGAAGCTTTGGATGTCATCTTCTTAGGTGCCATTTGTCTTGTTTGGATACTGAGAGAGAGATGAGAGGTAGAGAGGTCCCACTGGACGTGCCAATTTGTTCACACGAGGCTTCCGGAGAAACTTGTTTCATGGAGTTGAACTTGAGTTGGTGTTGATTTTGAAGTTGATTTGATGCGATGTGGTTCGATCTCTAATACTTGATCCTCTGATTCTCTCTCAGTTGGGTGAATGTGCTTGACTTCAAGAAGAAAAGCACCAAACATTCTTGAAGTAGAAGTCTGGAAGAGTCTTTGTGTCTTCAAGGGTCTTCGGTCTTCTAGGAGTGCAGCTTCAGGAGTTTTGGGAGTCTTCTGCTTGTTGATGAATTCTCTTTGGGCTCTCTGAATGTAGAAAATGTTGACCCTGAAATGAGAAGAGTGCCTCTATTTATAGGACTCTCTGATGGGCTTCATGGGTTTGGGCCTTTGGTTGGTCCATGGGCATAGCCTTTGGCCCAGTTAATTGGATTTAGGCCTGATTTGACATTTGGGTCAAATTCAACCTATTTTTGGGCTTAGTTGAACTTTGACCCAAATAATAATATCAAATTGGGCCAAATTAATCTTATCTGATTCAACGGTCATGATAAAACTACGTGGCGTCATCAAAATTTGTCTTCAACTTCAATTCAGGACATATGTCAAAATCTAATTGGACCCAAATTTAATGATTTAAAATTTCATCATTATTTAGTAAATGACGTGGCAACTTGTGATTGGTCCAAAATTTCCCATTCAACACGGACTACATTACATATGTAATGAAAATATATTAATTTCACATATGCCACAGTATAGAAGCGTGTTTATTTTTATGCGTACATATGTATGTACTAATTAGTACTTTGATCCAAAACGTGTGAGATTCAATCATTGTACTACAAAGTAGTATATACCACAATGCACCACCCTTGAAAATATAAAGAATAAAATCATAGAAATCATGGATTTTTCCCCATTCCTTTTTCCTTTTCCTTTTAAATCTATATATTACCAATTGGCTCATTTGTGGAAAAAAATAGAGAGCTGATGAGAGAAATAATAAAATAAAACATCTCATTTTGAAAAATAGCAAAAAACAAAAACTTTTGAAATTAGAAAAATGGTAAAAATGATTTTTAGAATTATTAATTACGAATTAACAATCGACCCTGATTCAAAAAATCTAAAATTTAAATCCTACCATTTTTTACTAATTCAATCAAGATTCTATTAACTATATTCCTATAGAATTATATAGTAAAATATCTATTAACCACAAAAAAACACACAATATTTTCAAATATTGAACATGAAATTACTTTTTGAAAAAAAATAGCAAAACACAAATATTTTTCTCTCAGAATAACTATTAGTCCTATACTAAAGTAACTAAAATTTGTATATTCAATGAAATCGAACAACCAATTTTAACATGATCAACCACAACATAGACACTTTAGCTTATATTTGCACCTCATATCAAAAGTCAACATATACATATACAATGTATTTAAAATAACAAATTATCAGTCCTTGATTCTGAACTCCATAAATAGATTATATTAAAAAATAGCTAAGCACACCTCATATCATTTTGGAATTTTTAATGAAAATGTTTGATATTTTAATCGGATTGAAAATGAGATTAAAAATCCGATTAAAAAAATAAAAATATTTTAGTCATTAACCCTGAGCAGGAGTTTTGAATGGGCTAAATCTAACTTACAATAAAAGACCTAGTTTGACATTTAAGAAAAACTAATGAAAAATGGCTTAACACCATTTCGAAGACACAAAGTTGGATTAGATGGTAATATGGACCCGATGGACTTTTTCCATCTAAAATATACAAACTAAATAATGTCTAAATAACATAATACTTGGTATTTTTAAGAAATATATGGTATTGCTAGGCAATTGATCGGAAGTTGTATTGTCCACCTAATTATCTTCGATCCTTAAACTCTCATCTTATATTCAATTAAATATAATCTATCTAAATTATTCTTCCCCACTTCCTCTATTGCATACTTCTTGATGTTGATTTGGTATAATATCCTAAATTAAACTCATACGGTTAATTTCTCCATTGCTATCACTATTAGACTTTTCTTCTGCCATTCACATCTCTTTCAAAAATCATCTAATGAAGAGGTATTGTAATTAAAGTGTGGAGTGGAGAAATCGAATCTCAAACTACGAGGTTGATAATATGAACATCTACGCTCTTGTTGGCATATCACATAGTTAGAATTTGAACACAATTGTTTTAGCAAATATACTCCAAAAAATTTTTGCAATGTCGAGAATCCAAGACATTATACAAATCATTTAAAATTGAATCATCAAGGGGGTGAGGCAATCTAAGTTCAATCTTGTTGTATACAGAGCGAAATTGATTTAATATATGGAAAGATTTTCTTTTTATAAAAAAAATATTATGTAATTGAATTTCATCTTTGGTGAAAGATAGATTTAACCAAAAAAGATTTGGTTACATTGTAAGACGTGTTTGAATACCAAAAACCTAAATCACGTGCTCCACAACAATTTGCTAAAATTCTCATAAAATTTCGGTTGGGCCATTTTTGGAATTGAAACCTCTCCAATTTCCCTTTTGGGTTTCTAATGACGTGAAAACTGGGCCACCTCGGTCTATATCGGGTTGAAGGCCCAGGCCCAAATTTCTTATACAGCCCAGAGTGCATCCCTATCTTTTTGACATTGTTGGTTTGGTTGAGGAATCCACTAAAATCCAGAAACCAAATCCAACCGTCCGGTTGTTCAGTCCCCACCAACGAGATGAATCTGAGGAAACCGGCTGCCGGAAGGCCATCTGGAACCGATGGCTCTGATTTTTCCTATCGTATGGTCGTCGATTCTCGTAAGTTCCCTCAATTTCTTCGACCAAAAACTTCCGGGATCGTCTAGCCCTAATTTTTCAGTCATTGGAACTGCGTTAGGAAATGGGATTCATTTACCTTTCTTTAATTGTCTTTTTGGATTCAATTTGACGGATTTTTCTAATTCTAGGGTATCAAAAGGTTGCCAAAGGGAAATCTCGTTTCCATACTCTGATTTTAGCTCAGGTACATTACCCCATCTAATGATCTTATAATCTGTCCATGTCTTGCTGATGTTGGTTTTTACTTGTTCAATAAAATGGGAGCCAATGCACCTCTTGTGATTGTTGTACTCTAATTTGGTCTGTTCGATTCTACTGCAGGTTATCATTCAATTTTGTGGAGTGGTATACTTGTTTATATTGACATCAAAAAAAGAGACTCCCGATAAACTTGCTATTTCATCTGCTATCACTGGTTTCTTTTCATTGTTGGTTGGAGAACTAGGTTGCTAGTGATACTATTACCATTTTTTTGTACCAAATTTCTTACATATCTTTATCTGTTTCAACAGTAATGGTTTATTGTTTCACAATGTTTTGTTGAAGGTCGAAGGCACAGCCGTGCAAGTCTTTTGAAAGTATATATGATTACTTCATCCCTTGCACTCCTACTACTTTTTGTTGATGTCTCTCAGGGTAATTATACATTTGAGGTAAGAAAAGCTGATTCATTTTCTAATTTTCTGCTCAAGTAAGAGTCAAATCAAATGTAAATGTTATCGAGCAACACCCAACTGGAATTATTATGAGTGCTGGCCAGTCGACAATGAATTAAAATAGGCATCCACCTTTGTATTTCCCATTAATAGCCATGTCTCCTTCAAGATTGTATGGTTGTTGAGACTCCAAAGATTTTGATTGTTGGCCCTCTTACCATTGGCATCTAACATTGAAAATGATGGGAAGAGCAGCTTTATAGCCTTGGATCATAGCTTCCATGTGGTAATGTCTATTATTCATCATTCTAACTGAGTTTTAAATCTCATGAACCATTTAGGGTATTGGGGATCTAAGTAATTGGCAAACAAAGCAGCTCGAACTTTTCGAGATGATCCGCATTTCTCTTGGTGGGTATCTTCATTGTTTTTCATGCACTCAATAAGTATGAAGACTAACACTGAGATTCTGATATTTCTTCAAACAGGGGCTCTGCTTCAAATATTTTCAATCAGCACAGTGATTTCCCTCATCTGTAACATGTCTCCTCCAAAACGTGCCTCTTAAATTATTGTGTACCAATTACCAAACCATTGTCCTTCCAACGACTCTTCTGGATTCTGTGTCCAAAAATCATGTAAAAGAAAGCTTGAATTTGTCTTTCCTACATCATTTTTGAAGAAATGTTTCACTTGGGGAGCCTTATTGAGAATTTGATGAAATTTTGTATGTTGAAATCACTTGGGGGCCCTTATTGAGAATTTGATTTTAAAAAAGTACTTGGTGGGATTGACAATGATTGAACTCTTTGTTACATTTCTTTTAAGTCCTGGGCTATACTTGAATTGCTTAAAATGCGCATTTAATTATGTTGAATTAGTGTTATTGTGTCTAAAAAAATCTCTTCGAATCTACCTTTTATTTCTTGTCATCCTCTTTTTTGGACAATTAAGTTGGCAGTTTATGGCCACTTGCATTTGTAATATATGTATATATATTGTTCACATGTTCTTGCTTTTCCTTGTGGACACAGTTGGTTAATTCCAAATTGGAATAAGTAATTTATTGTTAAGAGTCTTCGAATCTATCATGAAAGAGACCCAAAAGGATTGAGATGTTAGTAATTAACGTCCAATTCAGGAGATATTTTTTATCTTCTTTGAAACTGTTTTCCTTTCCAATTATTTTGATTGATTTCATAATCATGAATAGTTATTAATTTATACAGTATTGATTTTGCAGTTCACATGCTACTTTTCAATATAGCTTGTTTAATTTATTAGATATTTATGCATTTTATATTAATGAGATTCCAAAAAACTCATGGGTTGGGGTCCGTGAGACCCATCCCGAATGGGGAGGAAAATCTTCGAATACATGGGGAATGGGGAGGGAGTGGAGATTTTTTATATATATAGTGTAGACTTTGGTAGGATAATTATGGAGGTTTTATTTATTTAAGTTTAAAATTTTATTACTTTAATTCCTTAGATGTTATGATATTTAAGAAATGATATTCTAATTGTTGAATTTTAATTTATAAAAAATATGAGAATTTAGCTTTTTAATTATATCTTTTTAAATTGAATGTATATTATTGTTTTTATTACCAAAATTTATAATATTTTATTTAAAGGAAAGTTGTATTGGATATGTTTAAGGAACTGTTAGAAAAAATGATGGTGGGAAACGCGAGGAACCTGATCTCGAGACCGTTCCCTGGAGGAATCCACACCTCCTTCCCCACAGAGAAATTCATGAGGATGGAAATGGAATAGGGGACGGGGACTGGGAGGGCTTCCCCGTCCCCTTCCCGATCCATCTTGTAGACATTTCTATCCACAAATCACAAAGGTTTAATCACTTTGATTTTATTTCACAACATAAATTACTTGAAAATCTATTACGGCAATGTTAAACAGACTCCAATCTGTTTAAACTTGGTTCATTCCTACTCATCGATGTGTATGCAGGTTTTTAGATTCTGCTACAAATCATCTCCACACAAACCCTAATTAACTTCAATAAATTCAAAATCCAATAATACATGCTCTTAATAATGCAACAATAACTCCAATCTCCACACATAAACCCCAATTAAACCTATTACTAAGTATACAATACTATGACAAAAACTCCACCCTCTAACTAAATATCATACTTACAATTGCAACTTTCATATCTCACATCGGACTATAGTACACACAAACCCATCTCAACTTTTAGTTTGTTTTTCTCAATAAAATGGGTGCAGTTGGAATGCAGCTAATAAAGATCGGCAATCCGGTTGATCAAAGAGAGAGCATTACTAGTCAACTGTGCAATGTTGACAATCCTAGTCCTAACCGTAGCCTTAACGCCGCCGTTCACCACCTTCCCCTGAAACCCTTCGCTACAAGTGGTCTCATCGGTGAGGGCGGCGCTGACCCAAGTCTGAACATTGCTCATAACAAGATCGAAATCGTGGCCACGGAGCTTCGGCATCTCGG